>NC_138777.1:211901073-211918573 GCF_965119305.1 Pelophylax lessonae | reverse complement strand
ATGTCCAAATTGGGCCCAATTAGTAATTTTCCCTCCCCAGGTGTCATGTGACTCGTTAGTGTCACAAGGTCTCAGGTGTGAATGGGGAGCAGGTGTGTTAAATTTGGTGTTATCGCTCTCAATCTCTCATACTGGTCATTGGAAGTTCAACATGGCACCTCATGGCAAAAAACTCTCTGAAGATCTGAAAAGAAGGATTGTTGCTCTACATAAAGATGGCCTAGGCTGTAAGAAGATTGCCAAGACCCTGAAACTGAGCTGCAGCACAAAGGCCAAGAGCATACAGCGATTTTGCAGGACAGGTTACACTCAGAACAGGCCTCGCCATGGTCGACCAAAGAAGTTGAGTGCACATGCTCAGCATCATATCCAGAGGGTTGTCTTTGGGAAATAGATGTATGAGTGCTGCCAGCATTGCTACAGAGGTTGAAGGGGTGGTGTTCAGCCTGTCAGTGCTCAGACCATACGCTGCACACTGCATCAAATTGGTCTGCATGGCTGTCGTCCGAGAAGGAAGCCTCTTCTGAAGATGATGCACAAGAAAGCCTGCAAACAGACTAAGGACATGGATTAGTGGAACCATGTCCCGTGGTCTGATGAGACCAAGATAAACTTATTTGGTTCAGATGGTGTCAAGCGTGTGTGGCGGCAACCAGGTGAGGAGTACAAAAACAAGTGTGTCTTGCCTACAGTCAAGCATGGTGGTGGGAGTGTCATGGTCTGGGGCAGCGTGAGTGCTCCCGGCACTGAGGGAACCATGAATGCCAACATGTACTGTGACATACTGAAGCAGAGCATGATCCCCTCCGTTCAGAGACTGGGCGACATGGCAGTATTCCAACATGATAACAACCCCAAACACACCTCCAAGAGGACCACTGCCTTGCTAAAGAAGCTGAGGGTAAAGGTGATGGACTGGCCAAGCATGTCTCCAGACCTAAACCCTATTGAGCATTTGTGGGGCATCCTCAAATGGAAGGTGGAGGAGCGCAAGGTTTCTAGCATCCACCAGCTCTGTGATGTCATCATGGAGGAGGGGAAGAGGACTCCAGTAGCAACCTGTGAAGCTCTGGTGAACTCCATGCCCAAGAGGGTTAAGGCAGTGCTGGAAAATAATGGTGGCCACACAAAATATTAACACTTTAGGCCCAATTTTGAAGTTTTCAATTAGGGGTGTACTCACTTTTGTTGCCAGCGGTTTAGAAACTAATGGCTGTGTGTTGAGTTATTTTTAAGGGGACAGCAAATTTACACTGTTATACAAGCTGTACACTCACTATTTTACATTGTAGCAAAGTGTCATTTCTTCAGTGTTGTCACATGAAAATATATAATAAAATATTTACAAAAATGTGAGGCGTATACTCACTTTTGTGAGATACTGTATATAGCACCAATAGTTTGTGCAGCACTTTACAATATAAAGGGAGACAATACAGCAACAATACAATTTAATACAATAGGGTTAGGAGTTTATTGAAAGATAGAATTAAAATGGAATCCAATTTTGTGACAATTTTGTCTAAAGTAGTCAAATTTTTTTTTGTGCAATCGTGATTTCCCTGGGGGTCAGGCAAAACTGATATTTTATGTCTTTGATTGCTTTGCAATATTTTAAAAGAATTAAACATATACCCACACTGTTCACACATATCCAATGCAACAGCTAACCCAAAGAAATGAAACAATTACACATTTGGATGTAGTTACATTGATCATTTGTGATGATAAAAAAGGTAAACAAATGTTTGGCTGCTCAATCAGCATGGCAAGCTATATTTTTATTTCTGGTCATAAAGGGGGTTACTTACTATATATAGGGAGAGTGCAAAATCTAGCGCAATTCTGCCTAGAAACCATTCAGCTTCCAGGTTTTTTTTTTCTTTTTTTGCCAAAGCCTAATTGAACAAGCTAAAGTTTGAAGCTGATTGGCAGCCATGCACAGCTGCACCAGATTCTGAGTGCACCAAATTTAGTAAGGGCTCTTTCACACGGAGCGGACCGCATTGCGATCTGCTCCGGTCCTTTTTTTTTTTTTTCACGGAGTGGATGACACTTGTGTCATCCGCTCCGTATGTCCGCATATCATCCCATCCGTTTGCGGGTGATATACGGACATAATGTAAGTCTATGGGCATTGCGGATGTCAGCGGATGACACCGCTGACATCCGATTTTGCTTCCTTTCCGTTTTTTGAATGGAGGAAAAATAGGGTTCTGTTCCCTTCCAAAAAACGGAACAGAACTGAAAGGAAGAAAATCGGATGTCAGCGGATGGTATTCCGCTGACATCCGCAATGCCATTGACTTACATTATGTCCGTAAATCATCCGCAAAAAAATAGGATGATTTGCGGACATACGGAGCGCCCGTGTGAAAGGGCCCTAAATCTACTCCAAACAAATCAATTTTTGTGACAATTATTTTAGCTGCGCCCCTTAACCACCTGCCGACTGCCTAACGTCTATCTACGTCGGCAGTCAGCCCCTCACAGGCAAAGTGACGTAGATCTACGTCGCTAGCCTGTGAGGCTCTAGGGAGCGAGCATGCGCCGCCGGAGGCACGCTCCCGCTCGCTCACGGACCCCCCCCCCGCGCCTGTGAGTGGCGGACCTGATGTCCGCCACTCACTCGCGATCGTCGGTTACCCTGGGAGAAAGACAGGCGTCTAATGTAAACAAAGCCGCCTGTCAATCTCCCCTGTGTAAGTGCAGAGATAATATGGTCCTGCTATTTAGGACCGTAGATCTCTGCTGTTACACACACAGCCACATCCAATCACAGTTAGAATCACACCCCCTAGGGACACACTTAACACCTCCTTCTCAAATAAAGTTAACCCCTTCCCTGCTAGTGTCATTTTTACAGTAACAGTGCATATTTTTAGCACTGATTACTGTAGTAATGTCCCTGGTACCCCCAAAAGTGTCAAAAATGTCAGTCAGGGGTCCGATCTGTCCACCGCAATGTCGCAGTCCCACAAAAAATTGCAGATCGCCGGCATTACTAGTAAAAAAAAACAATAAAAATGACATAAATCTTTCCCGTAGTTAGTAGACGCAATAACTTTTGCTCAAACCAATCAAAATACGCTTATTGCGATTTTCTTTACCAAAAATACGTAGCAGAAAACAAATTGGCCTAAAATGTTTAAAAATTATTTTTTTTTTGGGAATGTTATATAGCAGAATGTGAAAATTTTTTTTTTTTTTTTTTTCAAAATTGTCGCTCTTTTTTTGTTTATAGCGCAAAAAAAAGCTCTATTTGTAGGAAAAAAAGGACATCAACAACCGACCGCGCAATTTTCCGTCAAAGTAACGCAGTGCCGAATCGCAAAATATGGCCTGGTCAGGAAGGGGGCAAATCCTTCAGGTCCAGAAGTGGTTAAAAATGTTGTGGCACACCTGATTTTAGGACATTTTGGTGCATTGGCAGCTTTTAATTTATTTATTAATTTATTTAAACAAGTATGGCAATCCTTTATTTTAATGGGTTGCCTTAATGCAATTGATGTTAATGCGTGACATATCACTTGGTAATGCACCTGCATTAATGAAACACACAAATGTAAATGGGCTCTTACTGATGACAATGACAGTGTATGATAATCCATGCTTGTTGATAACACAAAACAAAAACAAAAATTAAAATTTTTGATCTGGTATTATATAAGAAAATTTTTTGTGCCTGTCCTATCTGATTATTTTGCATGAATTGTCATAACCAGCTCTTGAAAGCTGTGTACTAATTATCAGATTATCCTACAATCACGACAAAAGCGGTATTTTTGATAGGATTTTCTGATCCTGTGTACGAGCCATAAAGGTGATCTCCACAATTTTAGAGAACGTTGCAGTCATGGAGATGAAAGGGCCGTCATTTGTAGGTTTTCAGCCACACGTAGGGCCAACATGCTGCTGAGCGAGGATCTGAGCCTTTTCAATTTGTCTGTCATCACCACCACGACTCCTCTGGCGCTCCCCTCCAGGTGATTGCTGGACAGCTCGTCTCCATCTCCTCATCATCACCCCCGCCTGGTGACAAGTCCCTCTCTTCATAGTTATGCTCTGAGCTGATTGGGATGTTTAGTCTGACACCGGGCGTGTCATAGAGATCCCAGTGACCACCGCCACTAATAGGGTCATTGTACTCCACTGATGGGTTGGGACTACAGCATAGGGGAGCCTTAGGTAAAAGGAGCTTACACTCTAATGTCCCCCCATAATCACACTATTATTATTATTATACATTTATATAGCTCTGACAAGTACCACAGTGCTGTACAGAGAACACTGAGCCAGTCACATCAGTCTCTGCCACAGAGGAGCTCACACTCTAATGTCCCCCCACAATCACACACTATGTGATTGTCATTGCCAGAGAGCCCATAGAGCAACAGAGATCCTTGCATTCGATGAGTCACACTTCTGTCAGGTGGGACGATCTCCGCCCGACAGATTAATAAAGCCCTACACACACAGGCTGAATGCTGTCCATTAGTGCAGAACGCAGGGTTAATAAACTGCCACTGGTCACTAATGCAGCTTGAAGGAGTTAATTGACACAGCCACTGACCAATAATGCATTAGAGACCAGTGGCAGTTAGTTAACCACCTTGTGCTGCATTAGTAGCCAGTGGCAGTTAGTTATCCTCTTCAGGCTGTATTAGTGGCCAGTGACAGTGTTAAAGCGGAGTTCCACCCAAAAGTGGAACTTCCGCTTTAGGGAGTCCTGACCCCCCGACATGCCACATTTGGCATGTCATTTTTTGGGGGGGGGAGCGGGTACCTAGTTCTGACAGGTACCCGCTCCCACTTCCGCTCGGAGCGCCGCGGCGCCCTGAGCGGAAGTTCTCCTCTCCCCCTCCCTGTAATCTTCTGGGACACGTCAGAGGTCCCAGAAGATTGCCGGCCAATCACGGCGCGCAGCGCGACTCGCGCATGCGCAGTGGGTACCCGGCTGTGAAGCCGCAAACTGTAACAGCCGGGTGCCCACAGCAGTGATGCCGGCGCCGAGGGAGAGGATCGAGGCTTCCGGCGGCCGCATCGCTGGACCGTTGGACAGGTGAGTAAATGGCTGGAACTCCGCTTTAAGTAACCCATTCATGCTTAATTATGAAGGATTAATAAATCCTTACACTGGCCACGAATGCAGTATGACGAAGTTAATAAACGCTGCCACTGACCGCCAATAGGGAAGGATGTTTTAAATAGCACTGCCACTGACCATTAATGCAGAAAGAAGGTTAAGAGTCTACAAATAAAGGGGATTTCAACACCACTGATCACCAATGTAGCAGTAACTGGCACCAATGCAAGGGGTTTTTATTTCAGAAAGTGACACTGATGCTGAAGGTTATTATTGCTGGATTGTGCTGCCACTGGCACCAATGCTGGGGGTTATTACCGCCTGGCACCAATTCTGGTGGTTACTATTCCAGAAACTGGCACCAATGCTGGGGGTTATTATTGCCTAAATTCGTACTAATGCAGAGGGTATTATTGGTAAAACTGGCACCAATGCTAGGGATTAATATTCAGGAACCTGGAACCAATGCTGGGGTTTATTATTGCAAAAATTGGCACCAATGCGCGGGGGGGTTAATATTGTGGAACCTGGCACCAATGCTGGGGTTAATTGCTGCAAAAACTGCCACCAATGATGGGGTTATTATTGCTAAGACTGGCACTAATGCTAGATGATTATTTCTGCGGAAACTGACACTAATACCGGGGGTTAGGAGGCTAGCATAACACTTTTTTGTCACCAATGTAGGTGTTAATATTGCATAAACTGGCATCAATGTAAGGCATTTTTATTGCAAAAACTTGCACTGATACTGGGGGTTATTATTGCTACTACTGTCACAAATGCTGGGGGTTATTATTGGTTCTACTTGCACCAATGCTGAAGGTTGTTAATCCAGAAACTGGCACAAATTGTGGGTGTTATTTTTGCAAAAACTGGTACCAATGCTGGGGGTTATTATTGCTGGAATCAGGCACCAATGCTGCGGGTTATTATTGCTGGAACCAGGCACCAATGCTGGGGGTTATTATTGCTGGAATCAAGCACCAATGCTGGGGGTTATTATTGCTGGAATCAGGCACCAATGCTGCGGGTTATTATTGCTGGAACCAGGCACCAATGCTGGGGGTTATTATTGCTGGAATCAGGCACCAATGCTGCGGGTTATTATTGCTGGAACCAGGCACCAATGCTAGTGGTTATTATTGCTGGAACCAGGCACCAATGCTGGGAGTTATTATTGCAAAAACTGGCTCCAATGCTCGAGGTAATTATTGTGAAAATTGGAACCAGTGCTGGGAGTTATCATTGCATAACCGGGCACTAATGATAAGGGTTATTATTGCGGAGACTGACACTGATGTTAGGGGATTATTAATGCAGAAACTAAAACCGATTCTGGGGGTTATTATTGCTGAAACTGACGCTAATACTAGGGGTTATTAAAATATAGCAGGAGTTTATGACATTTTACAGCGTTTTATGCACCCGTTAGGCACCTACATCTCATTTGTAATAACATTTTGGGGGGTGGGGGGGGGGAACCATTTTTGCCCTGGGCACCGGATGACCCCATACAGGCACTAATCACAATTTTACAGCAGTGACATCACCCTCTCCACATACATGGAACTATTATAGAACATGTCATGTATTCAAATTTTCAGTTCTTTGCTGTATGTGAGATTTTTGGTATTTTTCAATTTGGATTATAATTTGGTTTCCTTTAGATTTGATAACTGAAGGATTGAGTTGACATGAGGTAACCCTTTAATTCCCTGTAATTCCATTGTATTTCATTGTATCATCCAATTAAACTTTCTCCGATACTCTGGCATTATTGCAGGTTATATTTAGCTATAAATGATCCGTCTGCAGCTCCCACAATTGAAGTGACCGCATTGGAGAGCTGCAATTAGACTATGTTCACAAAGTGATTGAGGAGACCGCACATTCTATGGGTTCGGTGTAATCTTTGCACTCACATGTCGCCTCTGGCTGAATTCTGTGCTGGGAAAGAAGAAAACTAGAGCTGATCAGTGCAGAATTTCCAGCCGATCTTCATTATGCTCTCCATTTTATGCACTTGTCCCATGTCCCTTCCCTGCCATCCTGGCTAGTAATAGCATTGTTTTAGATCAGAGTTTTTCAACCTGTTTTCAGTTGCTGCACCCTTTATATCAGAAGCCCCACATTACATTAGAGGTTCCTCTGTCACATCATTGCCCCCCTTCACATCAGAGTCCCCCCCCCCCCATACTAATGAATTTTTTAACCACTTACGGACCGCCCACCGTGTATTTACGTTGGTATTTTGACGTTAATTACTAAGTTATGGTAGCAGGTAGCTGCCATAACCCCGGTACTTTTTTTAACGGCGGGTGGTCTGCTTTGACATAAAAGTGGTCCCAGTGGGATCACTTTTATGGGCAGCGGGAGAGGTGCACCCCCCTCTCTCCTGCCGCCTCCTGGTAGTTTTCCGCGCTTACCGGCGCTGTCCGTAGTGGGTTAAATGATCCGGTCCGATGGAGTCCTAGGCAGGAAGTCAAGTGAGGGACTGTCAGAGCAGTCGATGGTGTCAGTAGAACAGTGGATGGTGTCAGTAGGGAGAAGATTGGCGTCAGTAATTTTTTGTTTTTATTAATTTTGTTTGTTATTATTTTTTACAATTTTATTTTTACACTTTTATTTATTTTTTTATTTTTTCATTCATTTTTATAATATTTAATAATTGTGTTACAATTTGTTAGGAGCCCCATTGAGGGACTTTGCTGAAATAGCAGAGAAATTGACTGAAAACAGAGATTCCCCAGTCCCTTTCTCTAGTTCTCACCTGCCACACGGGTAGGGGCGTTCAGCAGGGGGAATCGGTGTCACACAGGGTGACTCTGTTTGCGCGCCTATGTTGGAGGCACTCTGCACATGTTCAGTTTGGTGTGTATTGCTAGAGAGTTTTTTTTTTCTTAGGAAAGTGCATGTGATTGGCTGCCAATCAGATCTGTTCAGACAGAGGGTCAGGGGTCCTGCAGCATCATGGGACAGTCAGAGTAGAATGAAAACTCCTTCGACAAGCTTTACCTAGACACTGATAGAAGTCACAAAAAAAAACATTAGAATACTTGCCTAATAGTCTCTGCTTCTGGTCTGGGTGAAAATACAGCAGCAGTAGCAGCCACTGGGGTTGATTTACCAAAGGCAAATAGACTGTGCAAGTGAAGTTGCTCTAGAGATTTGTAAGGTAAAGCTTCACTTTGCAAAGAATATCCAATCACATATAAGGAAAGGAAAAGAAAAAAAATTGAATTTTTGCTTGCACATGATTTGATGATGGAAGTCTGCAGAGCTTCTGCTCATTTACTCTGCTCTGGAGCAAATGTTCTTGCAGAGTGTAATTCTGGGGTTTCAGACCCCAGAGACAGGATGTGATGTACCTAAATAACCTCTGTGAATATTAGGCAGCAGAGCCAGTTACAGAGAAAAAAGGGCAGCAGATCCCAACACATAATATTAAATATAATATTAATAACAACAATAATAATAATAAAACAACAACAACAACAACAACAACAACAATAATAATAATAATAATTTATTATTAATATTATTATTTTTTATTATCACTACTACTACCACTAATAGTTATAATTAAATTATTATTACTATTATTACTTCTATTAGTACTACTAATTATTATTATTATTATTATTATTTATTTATAGCAGGACCCTTCAATAAAAAACACTTGAAATCCATAATTTAGAGGGGTGTTCACTATTTTGCCTTTATAGTTTATCAGCGAATTGGTTACTTTCTAAAATATTTGTGATTCTGTTAAGACAGTTTTGTGTATTTCTGTCTGTCAGGATGGTGACATCATTATTCTGTTAGTGTTTAGGTACATAATGGTATCACCTCCATGCCCCCCATCTTGTAAACTGGATGATGAAAGGGCAGAAGCACACTGAAAAGGTCATGTCTGTACTCCCCTCTCCTGTAAGCATGTTCACTGTGCTAGACTGACAGCATTGTGCTAACCAATAGAGCCCTGATTGGCACACAATCATCTCCCACCCCTTTCCAGTTTATGTCCTGTCATGGCATTATTGCTAAATTAGAAGCAACCAAACAGTTCTTCCTGCCTCCTCTAGTCCCTTCACAGCAGGGGAGGACTGGACCAGGGGGCAGGGGGGCAATTGCCCCCTGGACCACTCTGGTGTCTTGTAAAAAGGCTGCACAGACATGCCTAAAGGATTCCTGGTAAAGAGAAGTAAAAAGTCCCCGCCACTGACCTACTGAGTACGGGTTGAAGACAAGGACAGAGCACAGACCCCCCCAAGCATGGATGGTTTAAACTGTCTGAGCAGAGGCCGGTTCCATGCCCCAATGGAGACTCTCCTCCCCTGGCCAGCCCCAACTGAGCTGTCCTAACTCCCTTCAACTGCCCCCTGCTGGCCAGGTTGGGAACCTGAATTCAGCTGGTGAGTAGCGAGTACCTGGAGCAGGGCTTCAGCCTGGAATGGGGATCAGGAGGAGGGCGGGAAGAGGGAGAGTGGGAGGAGGGGCCGAGTCGCTGCACCATGGGCCTCTGGTTTGTACTTGCCCCCTTGAGCCGAAAGTTGCCAGTCTGCCCCTGCTTCACAGATACATGAACAGCTCCAAATAGTCATTTAAAGAGTCCAAGATCCTTTATTGGCATCTCAAGTGAAAACAGGAAAGCAAAGGTCACCAACTCATTTTGGGGTGAAAAAAAAATCCCCCTTTATTCAGCCCCCAAAACGTGCTGGCTGCCTTTTGCTTTCCTGTTGTCACTTGTGATACTAATGAAGGATTTCGGACTCACGAGATGACTGTTTGGTGCTTTTTTTTGGCTTACCTACGTGTGGATTTCCCAATTTGGATGACACCCAACTTCTCTAGAGGGTCCCCTGCTTATTTGAGAGTTGCCGAATTCATGCCATTAGGCTAACTCCAAAACTCGGCTATACCCCCCCACTCGGTTCTCTGGTCCCTTGGCATGGCAACGGTTTCTTTGCCATTTGTAAAAAGCCGGCACCAAGGTGGAAGAGTTGTAAAATAAGTCTACTTAAAGAAAAACCTAAAGTTTTTCTATTAATGTTCTTTTAAAAACATACTTTGAGTAATAAGGTAACCCTTCAAAAGTTATGAAATCTTTTCACATTAAATACTGAGTTGGTAGAATCCAGCTGAATTTAAAATGAGGCTTACAGTGCCAGGAAACAGGAGTTGGGATAGTGAGATGGAGCATGCAAACTACACGCTCCTAAAGAAACCCGGTCACCATACCGTTCCCATAATTAATATGTGCATTTAATATACACTCACCGCCCACTTTATTAGGTACACCTGTTCAATTGCTTGGTAACACAAATTGCTAATCAGCCAATCACATGGCAGCAACTCAATACATTTAGGCATCTAGACTTGATGAAGATGACTTGCTGAAGTTCAAACCGAGCATCAGAATGGGGAAGAAGGGGATTAAGTGACTTTGAACGTGACATGGTTGTTGATGCCAGATGGGCTGGTCTGAATATTTCAAAAACTGCTGATCTACTGGGATTTTCACACACAACCATCTCCCGGGTTTACAGAGAATGGTGGGCAAAAGAGAAAATATCCAGTGAGCGGCAGTTGTGTGGAGGACAATGCCTTGTTGATGTCAGAGGTCAGAGGAGAATGGGCAGACTGGTTCCAGATGGTAGAAAGGCAACAGTAACTCAAATAACCTCTCGTTACAACCAAGGTATGCAGAATACCATCTCTGAATGCACAACACATCGAATCTTGAAGCAGATGGGCTACAGCAGCAGGAGACCACAGGTGCCACTCCTGTAGGCTAAGAACAGGAAACTGAGGCTACAATTGGCACAGGCTCACCAAAATTGGACAATAGAAGATTGGAAAAATGTTGCCTGGTCTGATGAGTCTCGATTTCCGCTGCGACATTCAGATGGTCGGGTCAAATTTTGGCGTACACAACATGAAAGCATGGATCCATCCTGCCTTTTATCAATGGTTCAGGCTGGTACTGGTGGTGTAATGGTGTGGGGGATATTTTCTTGGCACACTTGGGGCCCCTTAGTACCAATTGAGAATTGTTTATACACCACGGCCTACCTGAGAATTGTTGCTGACCATGTCCATCCCTTTATGACTACAGTGTCCCCATCTTCTGATGGCTCCTTCCAGCAGGATAATGCACCATGTCACCAAGCTCCAATCATCTCACCACTGCTTTCCTCACCATGACAATGAGGTCACTGTACTCCAATGGTCTCCACACTCACCACATCTCATCCAATAGAGCACCTTTGGGATGTGGTGGAACGGGAGATTGGCATCATGGATGTGCAGCCAACAAATCTGCAGCAACTGCTTGATGCTATCATGTCACTATGGAGCAAATTCTCTGAGGAATGTTTCCAACACCTTGTAGAATCTATGTCATGAAGAATGAAGGCAGTTCTGAAGGCAAAAGGAGGTCCAACCCGGGACTGACAAGGTGTATCTAATAAAGTGGCCGTGAGTTTATTTTATTTATGTAATTTAAATGTAAAAGCCTTTTGTAGACATTTAAAGCCCTGAGAGTCTTGCTGGGTGCCGCCATCTTGGATGTGATGTCAGAAGCTCCACCAGGCTCAGAGCTGTCACTCAAGAGATACACTGTTGTTATCTACTTTCATTGGTCCATAGTAGCCTCGTAAAAGGTTATGCAGGGAGGTGAAGGGGGGGGGGGTAAAGGTAAAGGAGCTGGGCCAACACAGACAGTAAGTAGTCACACCCAAAAAAGGAGAGGTCTATGACATGTGAAGAGGGAGAGGACTGTGCTAGGGATTTGACTCTTCCTGTGTTAAAATGAATAGGCTGCCTTAAAGGGGTTGTAAAGTCATGAATGTTTTTTTTTTTTTATCTTAATGCATTCGTTGCATTAAGAGAGAAAAGCCTTCTGTGTGTAGCAGCCTCCCCAGCAGTGCTGTATTTTGGCCTAGGCCAACAAGGCCCAGGCCTAGGGCGGCACTTTGCAGGGGGGCAGCAAAAAAGCAACCCCCCTCCACCTGAGACTCTATTGGCCACTGGCTGCTAGAGCCACCTCTCTCACCCCCCTCTCTCTCTCTCTCTCTCACCAACCCCCTTCCTCTCTCTCCCCCTCTCTACCTCTCTCTTTCTCTCTCATCCCCCCTCTCTCTCATCCCCCCCTCTCTCTCATCCCCCCTCTCTCTCTCCCCCCTCCCTCTCTCTCCCTCTCTCACATCTCTCTCTTTCCTTCTCATCCCCCCTCTCTCTCTCTCTCACCCCTCCTCTCTCTCATCCCCCTCTCTCATCCCCCTCTCTCTCTCACCCCCTCTCTCATCCCCCCCATTCTCATCCTCCACTCTCACCCACCCTCTCTTTCATCCCCCCCTCTCTCTCTCACTCTCTCTCATCCCCCCTCTCTCTTTCATCCCCCCTCTCTCTCTCCCTCCCTCTCTCCCTCACTCACCCCCTCTCTCCCTCACTCACCCCCTCTCACCCCCCTCGTGAGATCTCAGGGGTTCATGCTGGGACTTCAATTTTGGAGGGAGTCACATCCATTCAAAAAAAAAGTGGGGCAAATTTACATGGGGGGGGGGCACCCAATTTTAGTCTTGCCTAGGGCAGCACAAAACCAAAATACACAACTGCTCCCCAGCACCCCCTAATACTTACCTGTGCCCCATCTCTGTCCAGCAATGCCCATTAATCCCTTGGCTGTCCTGGGACTCTCCCTCCTCATTGGCTGTCAATCAAAGTCAGTGAGCCAATCAGGAGAGAGAGGGGCAGGGCTGAATTGCAGCTCCATGTCTGAATGGACACACGGAGCTGCAGCTCAGCTTGGGTGCCCCCATTGCAAGCTGCTTGCTGTGGGGGCACTCAACAGGAGGGAGGGGCTAGGAGGAGCAAAGAGGGACCAGAGAAGAGGAAGATCCAGGCTGCCCTGTGCAAAACCAACTGCACAGAGGAGGTAAGTATAACATGTTTGTTATTAAAAAAAACAAACAAACAAAAAAAAAAGAAACAAGACTTTACAATCACTTTAATGAAAAACATGTTGAAAACCACACGTTAATATCCGTTGCGGAAACACACTGCACCTGTGTGAAGGGGGCCTGTAGATGTCCACATGCAATAGCAACAGATGAAACCTTTCCTATCCGCTTCTCTCAGACCATCGATGAAAATCAGAGCTTCTCTGGGCAGATCTCCATCTGGTTGATTGTGCAAACACTTCTCCCGCTCTACCATAAACGTGGAGAGCTGCGACGGGTCTCCATATCTAACGCTGGACATTTTTATTTCTTCTTATTTCTCTGTTTATTCATTTTTTAGCGGATGTTTTCTCCTTAAGAGAGCAAAAAATATTCCTACGTCATCGGTGGTGATTCAGACAGGAAGCCACCGCCCACACCTTCCCGAGAAGAGCAGAGCCGCTATGACACGGCAAATCTCGCACTTCTATCGCCTATAAACACAGTTATTACATCAACACAAGAACCAGAAATAAGACCAGAATTTCACAACACGCAGAGCTGGAAGGCCATAATCTGAGTCACCGGTACGGAGATGGTGCCCAAATATGAGAAAGATAGATAGATAAATCAGATAGATAGATAGATAGATAGATAGATAGATAGATAGATAGATAGATAGATAGATAGATAGATAGATAGATAGATAGATAGATAGATAGATAGATAGATAGATAGATAGATAGATAGATAGATAGATAGATAGATAGTTAGAAACATTTAGAAGGGCCGGCTGTTCTCAAGCACCTCATTTAAAGTCCCAATCTTTTTTCCTTATTTTCCATATACAGGGATGGAGACGCAGAGCCTTACCCAGCCTGTGTCTCATTTAAAGTCCCTTTAATCTACACACAATAAGGGATGGAGGTGCATTCTCCTCAGTCGGTCATTTTTAGTTTTGATCCTATAGCTGTCACATAGCCAGAGCCGGTGCTAGCCTATTTTGCACCCTAGGCAAGACGAGCTCCTTGCAACCCCCCCCCCAAAAAAAAAAAAAACTGTACACATTGCCCCCCTTCCTGTACATAATGCCTCCCCTTTCCCCCTTTTCTCCCCTTCCTGTATACACTGCCCCCTTTAATCCTACACCCCCCCTTCCTGCGCACACTGCCCTTCAATGCTACACCCCCCTTCCTGCACACACTGCCCCCCTTTAACCCTACACCCCCTTCATATACACACTGCCCCCCTTTAATCCTACACCCCCTTCATTTACACACTGCCCCCCCCTTAACCCTACACATCCCTTCATATACAAAGTGCCCCCCCTTTAACCTTACACACCCATTCTTGTACACACTGCCCCTTCCCCCTTCCTTCACACACTGCCCTTCTTTAATGCTACACCCCCTTCCAGCACATACTGCCCCCATTGACCCTACGCCCCCCTTCCTGCACACACTGCCCCCTTTAACCCTGCACACCTCTTCATATAAAAAGTGCCCCCTTCTCTAGAGGTGACCTCCCGTGGGGATGAGGAGGTGACAGGAGAGGAATGGGGCACTGGCCATGGCTGCGCCCTAGGGGTGGCAGTGCGCCCTAGGCAGCCGCCTAGTTTGCCTAGTGCTAGCCCCGGCCCTGCACATAGCCATTAGATTGTATTTACAAGTGATGTTGCAATATACATTTAAGGCCAGTCATAGATGGGGGCAGGCTGGGGGAGGCTTGGGCTACCTCCAGGCCTTCCTGTCCCTCATCTATCCATTAGCTTGCATGTGCTCCCATTGTGGAGACACTCATAAATTAGTAGGGTTAGGACTGCAGGTAATACAGGGTGCCGTGAAGGGGCCTTGCAACTTACACATGCGTTTGCAAATGTGTGCTTACTAAACCCCTGTTTTTAACCTACATTGTTAGACAGGTTAATTCGGTTTGTTAGTAGACTTTTTTCCTTATTTTCCATATACAAGGATGGAGACGCAGAGCCTTACCCGGCTTGTGTCTCATTTAAAGTCCCAAATCTGCCTTTATTCTACACGATAGATAGAAACATGTTCTATATTTGCTAATGATGGATTGTCTCTGGAGGAAGGTAGTAAAGGTTGCTCCATCCATGTACGTTTATACAATACCTGTGCGGTGTAAATATTTATCGGAAGTGAAGTGTAGGGAATTTATCACACTTTGTGCCGCATGGACCCACCTGGCTCTGTCTGGACAGACACACACCATCTCCATGTGATGAGCCCCCCATGTGATGAGCCCCCCATGTGATGAGCCCCCCCATGTGATGAGCCCCCCCATGTGATGAGCCCCCCCATGTGATGAACACCATGCAGTCAGTGGAACATTTCAACTTCCCGGAGGTCATTGAGGATAAACCTCCAGTGTACTGTTCCCGACATGTGTCCACCATATAGACCTAGATTATCCCATCCATCTCTCCACATCCTATTATTAATATTATAATTATGTGTAACAAGTGTCATCAGACCCTCCCAGCAGATGGCAGATCACTGCAGATCCTGGGCACTTTAGAATTTATAATGCAGAGAATTCAGTGTGCTGAGTAATGTGCCAGTGTAACCCTTCCAGGTATGTATTACTTCTCACAGAGGTCACAGTACTCCCCCTGATAATGCCATCATCTGCTATTCTCTCCAGAAGGACAGCACCATCTTTTATTTACAGGCATCATTACTTTCTACTTCTTCTTGGACTCAGATACTGGCTCAAAGATGACACACTCATATAGAGATCCTGCTGCCTGTGTAGTTCTTGGCTGTGTTCATAAATGTCTGACACAGATCAGCCTCTGCTGCAGTCTCACAACTTGTCATTTGATACAAGATTACGATGTTGCAGTCTGTTTACGGGGGGTGGGGAGACTGAGGAAATGCTTCCTCCTGCCTGCAGCAGACTGATGACATCATCTCAGCCTAGGCAAAGTCACTGATTGAAGCTCAAGGTGGCCTTTTAATGTCTAAAAACAATACTGTTGCCGTATATTGTGATGGGTCAGGAATGTCATAGAACAGGGATTTTAAAACTTTCTAAACAAAGGGCCAGTTTACTATCCTTCAGACTTTAGGAGGACCGGATTTTGACCAGCAGGAGTGGACATTTTTCCGGCATCAGTGGGAGTAAATATTGCAATATTTGGTATTGGGGGAGGAATATTGCCCCATCATTGGTCTCAGTGGGAGGAATAGTGTCCCATCATTGGTATCATTGGGAGGAATAGTGCCTCATTGTTGATGTCAGTTGGCAGAATAGTGTCTCATATCAGTGGGAGGAATAGTGCCCCAAGAGCTGGATAAAGGCAAGCAAAGGGCCGGATCTGGCCCTTGGGCCACAGTTTGGAGACCACTGGGTTAGAGGGCTAGTGCACATCGTTGGATACCAAATATACCATTGTTGGTATCATTGGGAGGAATAGTGCCCCATCATTGGTGTCAGTGGGAGAAATTGGGCTCCATTGTTGGTGTAAGATGGCAGAATAGTGTCTCATATCAGTGGGAGGAATAGTGCCCCATCATTGGTATCATTGGGAGGAATAGAGCCTCATTGTTGGTGTTAGATGGCAGAAAAGAGTCTCGTATCAGTGGGAGGAATAGTGCCCCAAGAGCTGGATAAAGGCAAGCAAAGGACCGGATCTGGCCCCTTGGCCACAGTTAGGAGACCACTGGGTTAGAGGGATAGTGCACATCGTTGGATACCAAATATACCATTGTTGGTATCATTGGGAGGAATAGTGCCCCATTATTGGTGTCAGTGAGGGAAATGGGGCTCCATTATTGGTGTTAAATGGCAGAATAGTGTCTCATATCAGTGGGAGGAATAGTGCCCCATCATTGGTATCATTGGGAGGAATAGAGCCTCATTGTTGGTGTTAGATGGCAGAAAAGAGTCTCGTATCAGTGGGAGGAATAGTGCCCCAAGAGCTGGATAAAGGCAAGCAAAGGGCCGGATCTGGCCCCTGGGCCACAGTTTGGAGACCACTGGGTTAGAGGGATATTGTACATCGTTGGATACCAAATATACCATTGTTGGTATCATTGGGAGGAATAGTCCCCCATCATTGGTGTCAGTGGGAGAAATTGGGCTGCATTGATTGGTGTTAGATGGCAGAATAGTGTCTCGTATCAGTGGGAGGAATAGTGCCCCAAGGGCCGGATAAACGCAAGCAAGGGCAGGCCCTGGGGCCCCAGTTTGGAGACCACTGTCATAGAGGGTTTCTTTAATAAACATGGTAACACAGCTAAAAGACTCCACAATATTCAGCATCCATCCATAAGCCATAACGTTACCATAGTCTCCATAATGTGATTTGATGGATTTTGGCAAAAAAGCTAACAATCAGATTTGTGCTCACCCAAAGCCATGTGACATGTAACTATTTCTCTGCACATTCACACAGTCTACAAAAAAACAAAAAACATTTTTTTTCTCTTCCAGAATCTTCCTG
>NC_138777.1:211711073-211896073 GCF_965119305.1 Pelophylax lessonae | reverse complement strand
ACATTGGCGATCAGTGAAGATGTGACCCTCTTACATTGGTGGTCAATGTTGATGTGACCCCTTACATTGGTGGTCAATGTTGATGAGACCCCTTACATTGGTGGTCAGTGTAGATGTGACCCCCTTACATTGGTGGTCAGTGTAGATGTGATCCCCCTTACATTGGGGGTCAATGTAGATGTGACCCCTTACATTGGTGGTCAATGTTGATGTAACCCCTTACATTGGTGGTCAATGTTGATGTGACCCCTTACATTGGTGGTCAATGTAGATGTGACCCCTTACATTGGTGGTCAATGTAGATGTGACCCCTTACATTGGTGGTCAATGTTGATGTGACCCCTTACATTGGTGGTCAGTGTAGATGTGACCCCCTTACATTGGTGGTCAGTGTAGATGTGACCCTCTTACATTGGTGGTCAATGTTGATGTGACCCCTTACATTGGTGGTCAATGTTGCTGTGACCCCTTACATTGGTGGTCAATGTAGATGTGACCCCTTACATTGGTGGTCAATGTTGATGTGACCCCTTACATTGGTGGTCAGTGTAGATGTGACCCCCTTACATTGGTGGTCAGTGTAGATGTGACCCCCCCTTACATTGGTGGTCAATGTAGACGTGACCCCTTACATTGGTGGTCAATGTTGATGTGACCCCTTAAATTGGTGGTCGGTGTAGATGTGACCCCCTTACATTGGTGGTCAGTGTAGGTTTTAACCCCCTTACATTGGTGGTCAGTGTACCAATGTGGAACTCCCAGCAACCTCTGACGATTCCACGGAACCGTGATCGAAAAAGTCTGATCTAGTTTGTCTCAACTCCGCATACTATAATGTACCGACCTGTAGAGAGACTCTGAGAGCCAAGCCATTTTCCCGCATTAATGCATTAAAAGGAAAATTTAACACATGTTTTAAATCAATTTTATTTATTTTTGGGAAAGCTTTCATATTTGTAAATTAATGTTTTGTGTAAACTCTTTCTCTGACAAAACAACTTTTACAAACGTAGGCCAGTGTGTTTGCTGGTTTCAGCCCACCTCATAGAATCATGTAACAAGAGGTTGCAGCACTACCTCAAGTTGGCATAAATGCCTACCCACAATGAATTCTGAAAGCCATGTAAATTCCATGAACATTGTAACTTGGCTAGAACTGCAGCATTTCCCGAAGATTTCAATTTCACTTGTTAGCGGTGGTTTCCGTTAAAACCTTGGGGCTACCAGCAAACTCATATTACAATATCACCAAGGAACGGGTGACGCAGGTGTCTAGACGCTCCAGTCAATCTACCTCTGCAACGTTTCTGCTCTCCGTTCTGACATGATCCCCTCAGAAGTTCCAGGCAGGACTAATTGCATCAATTCAGCACCTTATTCCTTGCGCCATATCACTGTACGCAATCAATATGTGTATTTTCCTCTCCTTTTCTATAAACAGGCCTGTGAGTGCTTCCTAGATGTACAATGTTTTCCAGGGTAGATCCACAATAAACAGAGATTGGAAATTGATGACATATCCAAGCCACCTGGCCCACCTAGGCCGCTGCTGAAGCCAGGCTCAAAGAGCAGCAAACCCCGTTTGATCCTTGACATACTCCAAGGAGACCAAACATGAAACGCATTCATGGTGATTCCTTGCTCTATAGTCTAAGAGTGAGAGGAGGGTGGGAAAAAACATGCTTCATATTCAGGAGCCAATGAATAAGGACGCTTTGAAACAGACTAAAGTAAAGTGGATGGTGGTTACTGGTGGCTTGAATGTTATTAAGCAACTGAAAGCTCCCGCATATTAATGTTCCTCTGAATAGAGGTATGCTTCCAAGCAGGGGCATATCTCCTGCGAGGCAAACAAGGTGTTTGCCTGGGGTGGCATTTTTCAGGGGGGCGTAGTCTGTTCCGGGATGAAAAATAAATAGGGGTTGGGACTTTATATGAGAGACACGACACGACTGCCAGGGCAATGGTAACATATTTATTGCACATATGATATAAAGCATAAAACAGGACATGTATATTGTATAAAAACAATATAGATAGCAGAGCTGGTACATGATCCCCAAATCCAGATGCATAACAATCACATAATGAAGTATGAAGGAGTAAAAATTGATTGAATAAAATCATAACAACATCAAACTCGACGCGTTTCGTTGACTTAGTATTGCTACTTCCTCAGGAGTAGTTGTATGATATAATTCTATAAAAGATATATATATATATATATCAGTATAAATAAGTAACATCAAAGGAGATTGATAGAAACTGGAAGGGGAAGTGAGGGAAAAAGGGGGGGGGGGAGAAGAACCCCCGATCTCACAGAACTTACATGTCAACTCTGACCGGGGTGTCTGTTCCGGGATGATGCATGTAGCTACATCTGGGATGTTTTATATACTCTGGAAAGGTTAATAAAATATTGTCTTCATGGAGATCTTCAAGGTTCTTCATTGTTCTTTTGTTGGCCACTTCCTCTAAAGTTACATGTGGTTCTGGATGTATACAGTCGTACATATAGGCAGAGAATAAAGAACACTTAGCCCTGGTTCACACCAGTGCGGCTTTGAAATTGTGCTATCAGTGCGATCTAGATCTCCAATTTCTTTGAGGTTTGTGACTTTAATAGAAGTCAATGCGACTTGAGTAACAACGATTGGAATGATTCCATTGCCGAAAATAGGGTGTGACTTGTCATGCGATTTTGAACTGCCAAATCGCATGACACATTGCATTGGTGTGAATTAGAGTTAGAGAGATTTGTTGTTTATAGTCCACTTTAGTTGGGCTAATTGTAGTAAGCAACAACCACAACACAAAATTAGCTCAAAAGCATCACATCTTCCTTGGCCATATCCAACAACACTAATGGTTCACACAGCCCTGATGAAGGTCTTCTCAACCCCTGAAACGTTTCAGAACTTTCTTTAGCTTTGACCTTTTCATCAATAAAATGGACATGTTTAAACTGTTGATTTAAATACCATTCACATTCAGCCCAAAATAAACAAATTCTCCTTCCAATGGGCATATCAAAGAACACATATCATTCACAAAGTCCCAATGAAGGAAAGTGTCTTCTTAACCCCCATAGTGGGTTGTTACTTTCATTTGGCTTTAACCATTGCATCCAATAAAGTGTTTTCTCTTTGAGTGGAAGTCAAACTGCAAGAGAACAGATGTAGTGCCACTAAAAAGACTGAAAGAGTCAATGTATTGTCATGGTAAAGGTGATTTGGGTTTGTTTGTAGACCCATGGCTACCATAAGAAATCATGGGCCCTGCATAGCTTACCTGACTGGGCTCCCTTGAACACTCAGAGGACAACAATGAAGCAGCATGTCAAAGTAGGGCTAAAAACATGAGCTTACATATAGAGTGCGGGTGTCAGGAGTATGTAACGTACAGAGTGCAGGGGTCAGGAGTATGTAATGTACAGAGTGCAGATTCAGGAGTATGTATCATACAGAGTGCAGGTTCAGGAGTATGTAACATACAGACTGCAGGGGTCAGGAGTTTGTAATGTACAGAGTGCAGGGTCAGGAGTTTGCAACATACAGAGTTCAGGAGTATGTAACATACAGAGTGCATGTTCAGGAGTATGTAACATACAGAGTGCAGGTTCAGGGGTATGTAACATACAGAGTGCATGTTCAGGAGTATGTAGCATACAGAGTGCAGGTTCAGGGGTATGTAACATACAGTGCAGGTTCAGGAGTATGTAACATAAAGAGTGCAGGTTCAGGAGTATGTAACATACAGAGTGCAGGGGTCAGGGGTGACAGTCGGGAGCCAAACCACTTAATATTACTCTACCTGCTCTTTTGTTGAACTAATGCAGCAAAGAGAACTTTACTGTAGGTGCTGAGAGACCTGGATTGTGGTAATACTCCGTCTGCACCCCATGGAAAATAAAAAGCCCCCTCTCTGCCCCTGGGCCACCCTACTGAACGAATGGAGTCCAGGCCCAGAACAGAAGGGCTGGTTCTACCCCCCCCCCTATTGTGGCTCTGTGTAGACCACTTCAGATATGTCCATTGGTACATGTGAATCCAGGTATATGACTTGTAGTTTGAAGAGAGCATAATTGAATGAAGCAGCAAACATATAGTATAAAATAAATAAAACCAATATAAGGTGCCTAAATTGTGAGAAATGCAGCCAATTGCCTAAAGATAATTCATATAATTTGTATATATATATATATATATATATATATATATATATATATATATATATATATATAGATGTAGCTGTGAAAGCATGTAAGTGAAAGTATGACACTTACATGATTCATAAATAAACAATTGTGCTTTTTTATTGGGGCAGGTTTGGCTCATTTACATTTTTTGATCTCCAGAAAAAGAGCTAAATTGAGTTGTTTAGATGGTGAGAGCAATAAAATTAAAGAAAAGCTAACCCCCCTCAAAGACAGGCTGGATTATATGAAAGAATCCGACAAATTACAAAAAACTTTGAAAGACACTGAGTCCGACTAACATTATAAAAAAAGGAAGAAATTACTTAGAGAATATCAGCATTATAGGGACAAAAAAGAAAATGGCAAGAAGAAGTGTTACCCCCTCACATCACAAAGCGCTAATCTTGAACCATCATCTGAGGTTCACACGAGTCTGGTTTTTACTAGGACTAATAAGGGACCAAATGCCCCCCTGCGAATACTATACGCAAAAATGGAGGGTGAGCTCCCCCCAAAAATACCAGACATAAAAAGGGTCAGAATTACATTTCCACCCAATAGGGTGGTAACATATAATTGTTTCTAACCCCTATATTCCCTGTAGAATGAAGAAATTGGGAAGAGGTTTAATATTATTCACCTTTACGATTCCCTTTCTGGCCAAATAACAGACCACATAATTGGTCAATGGATTGAAAACACAATAAAGGGCCTCTGGTTCACCTCATATAAGATTTTGGGATAGATCAACAGGAGGAACCCCTAGATTTAAACCTAAACCTTCCAACCATGATAGAAGGCATACATGGGGCCATTTTCCTGAGGGAGCTCACAGATGGGGGGAACCCGTCTCCGTCCGTACAAATTAAATCATGGTGGAACTATGAATAACGGATATTACCAACATCCAAATTCATTACCAATGGGTAATACCCCCTATTATCAACATTCAGAACCATATCAAGGAAACAATACTCCAACTGCTATCATTTTTTAGTCGGAGGACAGGGATGCAAAAGAAGCACAAGAGAAGGAGGGGGAAACAGGGAGGCAGAAAGATCAACAAACCCCAAAAAGAGAAAAGTATATATGCCTCAGGTATCTTTATTCTTAGCATCTCGGTTTTGAAAAAAAGGAAATGGAGACATAGGGGTTGATTTACTAAAGACAAATAGACTGTGCTCTTTGCAAGTACAGTTACTCCTGAACTCAGTAAATGAGAAGAAGCTCTGCTGACTTCCATCATCCAATCCCATGCAAGCAAAAATGCTGTTTTTTTCTATTTTCCTTGCACATGATTGGGTTATCTTTGCAAAATGAAGATTTACCTAATTTACTAAGTTCTGGAGCAATTGCACTTTGCAAAGTGCATAGTTTATTTGCCTTTAGTAAATCAACCCCACTGGGTAAAGGCTTAGAATTTGCCCTACGGACACATTTAAATAAAATTAAAAATGTTATTGATTTACACCGCTTTACTAGATAGATATACCTATAAAAACACTTCATGCAAAATCCCATAGTTAGAAATATGCATACTTCTTCAACTTAAAAATGCTTCGCTATTTTTTCCTCCAAGTGGCAACATATTACAGTTTTTAAAGAAATGGTTATAAAGGATATAAAACGGCTAAATATCAATAAGCCATGTGAAGTTAAATCTATATCCAAGGGTATTAAAAGTTTGTTAGAAAGAGAAGATTTAGTCATCCGCCCTGCGGATAAAAGTGGGGAAATTGTAGTATTGGATAAACAACACTATATGACTGAAATTAAATAGAGTTAAGTGATGATAGCACCTACACTAAGTTAAACAAAAATCCCACTCTAGATTTAATAAAAATTACTAACAGAAAAAATTAGATGGGGATATAAACAAGGGATACTTAACAAAAAAAGGTGAAGGAATATTTGTTTCCCAGTTTCCCAAGAATCCCTGTTATACATTATTTGCCCGATAAACATACAAATTCATCCAAACCCCCTGGTAGACTAAACATCAGTGGTATTAACTCTTTTCTATCTAGGATGGGAGAGTATGTAGACTATTTTCTCCAACCTTTGGTTGTTAATACCACTTCGTACATCAAGGACACTAAACAAGGTATTAGTGACCTGCAACAGCTTGACATAAAGGAGGGTGCCTTTTTAGTTATTGCAGACATGACGTCCCTATACACGGATATTAAGCATGAAGATGGTTTACACCCTGTGGATTTTTATTTACAACAAGTTGATTATATCCCACCAATGCAAAAACTGTTTATTTTGCATTTGATTGACTTCACCATGTCACACAACTACTTTTGGTTCGATAAACAATTTTATTTTCAAATGAGAGGTGTGGCGATGGGTGCGACGTTCACGCCCAGCCTGACAAATTTATTCATAGCAAGATGGGAAAATAATGTGATATATGCCAAACATTGACCTGCTTTTTCCTTTTTTTAAAATATATAGATCATGTGATTTTATTTGGAATGATGATATCCCTTCCTTTAATGCATTCATTGTTTTTTCAATTATAATTAATCATAATATTATGCTAACTCCCACTTTTAGCCAAAAGGAAATCAGTTTTCTAGATCTGGAACTTATAGTAACGGAAAATAAGATAGTGACTAAGTCATATTTTAAAAGTACTGATAGAAATATCTACATCCCCTTGAGTAGTTGTCATAATCCCATTTGGTTAAATAATATCCCTAAGGGACAATTCATCAGAATGAGAAGAAACTGCAGTTCGTTAGAAGATTACCACTCTCAGAGTTAGATCATTAGGAATAGATTTTTGCAGAAGGGTTATAGTGCAGAGAACCATGACATAATAATTAAATAGGTTGAAGAAAGAGATAGGGCCCCCTTACTAACACATGATGTAAAGGGGAATGACACATTTATTTCTTGTCCTCTTGTTACAAATTTTTCCACTCAACATTGGCAAATAAAACAGATAATCAAACAACATTAGGGCATTCTTAAACAGCATATAGTTCACAATTCTATCTTACCAGAGACCCCTTACATCTTTTTCAGAGGAGCGCCTAATTGAAGGGATAGAATTACCCCTAATGTGATTGATCCACCCTCCACACCAACATTTTTTCTAATATTGTTGGTTTTCATCCTTATAATAGATGTGTAATTTCGGAGGTTACAGGTAAGAGGTTTAAAAAGGTTAAAAACTTTGCTTCACACAGTACTGGAAAAAAACTATGACCTCAAAACTTTTATATCTTGCATCTCTACATATGTTGTTTACCTCCTCCAATGTACCTGTGGGGAACGGTACAATGTTAGGACTACTAGGCATCTTTGAGACCGCCTTATGGAACATATTTACAACATTAAAAGAGGCTTTAAATATCATAGTCTTTCGGCACATTTTAGAGACTTTCAGAACAGGAATCCTAAAGATATCTCCTTTGTGGGGATTTACAAGCTCAAACTGCGTTGGAGGGAGTGTTTTAAAATAAGGGAGGTCTCTAAACTTGAGATGAAATAGATTTATGAACTGAAAACATATGCCCTATATGGGGGTAAACATAGACTGGGACATTAACTTCTTCATAGACACCAAATAAAGCATTTTACTCCCTTTAATACACATATACAGTTCCTTCCAAACTTTCACTTTATGTTAATAGGGGTATATGAGAGTATCTCTCAAGATACATTTCTTTGATTGTTTTAAGATGAGTTTTGGATTCAATTCTCCTTTTTGTGGGTCTATCCTAAAGAGAAAGGTGAACATTTGTCTATGCTATCCCCAAGATCTCCTTTTTAACAAAGGAACAATAAATAACCCCTGAGGATTGGGACTTTCAACGGCAAGAACCAGGACTTGAGTATGAAAATATATACATTTTATTACACGTATTACAAAGATGAAACATACATAATCACAAATAAAATATATGATGAAAACAAGGTCATAGATACGTCTTGGAACCGAGAGGGTCTGAGGTGTCTGGATCGGACTAGACGCGTTTCGGTCCAATTGCCTTTCTCGATAGTCCAGAAAACACCAGAGCTCAGACAGATATGTAAGACCTCCGTTACTCAAACACACAGGGCTGTACAGGGATCCAGTGCTGGATACGTTCCAGCACCATATATCCATCGGGGGACACCTCCTCTCTATTACTAATTTACAGATGACCTGTGTGTTTTTGACCTCACCTTGGAGATCCTTGGGGAATTTCTGATCGGGGAGCTCTCTTTTCACTGTCATTTGCCAAACCACTGTGTATTTGGCTTATAACCATTCAAATCCCCTTTGGAAGCCCATACAATATAAATAAATTGTTCTGGGCCTATCTTGTATAGACCCAGCCAAACTGGCATATACTACTTGCGGCCATAGACAATTGAAGGCCCTTTTTTTCATCCACCAAGGTCCATCCTTTTGGTTTTACGTCCTGGATTCCACGGAGGTCTTACATATCTGTCTGAGCTCTGGTGTTTTCTGGACTATCGAGAAAGGCAATTGGACCGAAACGCGTCTAGTCCGATCCAGACACCTCAGACCCTCTCGGTTCCAAGACGTATCTATGACCTTGTTTTCATCATATATTTTATTTGTGATTATGTATGTTTCATCTTTGTAATACGTGTAATAAAATTTATATATTTTCATACTCAAGTCCTGGTTCTTGCCGTTGAAAGTCCCAATCCTCAGGGGTTATTTATTGTTCCATATTTATCAGGGATGTTGGCAAGATTCCAGGTTTAAAACACAGAATCCGAATTTATCTTTCCTTTTTAACAAATGTATCTATAGGATAGAGCATATATAATTCATTTTAATTATTTTACATTTTTACTTATCTGTATGGATAACATAGAATATGTATATTATTAAGTTACTGTACATACATAGCATGATAAGATTTGTATATTGGTTTTAAAAATGTATTTGTATTTATACCTATTCATGAATTTTTGTTTTAGACCTTATTGATTTTTACTAAAATATCATATCTTTTGGCCATGTGAATTATTTAAGAAATTAATAGCTGTAATATATTTTCTTTTTTTTATTAGTAGGTCTAAATTGGATTTTGGGTATTTAGCCATGTGAGTGCCTCCTTAGTTTTAATTTCAATTCAATCGAGGCCGTGGAGTCACTTCCGGATTTTTAGCAATTTGGCCGCTACATAATTTCCGGTTAGCCATCATGGCCACTTTTCTATTTCCTGCCTAAAACTCATATAGTTGTCTGAGAGATTCTTTGTTTTTAATTCAGTTAAGGCCGTGGAGTCACTTCTGGATCCCCAGGAATATGGCCGCCACTTAACTTCCAGGGAGACCTGTTTAGTCACTGAGAGACCCAGCAAGATGGCCCCCCCACACGATTTCCGGCAATGCCGATATTATTAGAAATTACACACACATGCTCTTTATATGTTGGGGTTCCCTGTGTGTTTGTAATTGACATGGTAGTCAGTAAGCTGTGATAAAATTGCCGGGGCCGGAACACAGAAAACCATACAATTACCAGGGAAGGCAAAATATAAGATTAAAGTTCAGCGTTAACTATCAGCATGTAGTCTGTGCGTCCTGATTGCATTTGAATCCTCAGATTTCAGTTTTGACAGGAACATAGTTTTAAGGAAGGTGTGCACTTTCAGGGCCCCCCACTGACAACTGACTCAGCAATACAGAACAGAAGACTAATGCAGCCGTGACAGGGTGGACGTGATAAGAGGAGGTGATTGATATCGGCAGATAATCCGCTACCTGAGAAAAATGAGCCCCATCCAGTCTGGGAGGCCTGTTTGTTGTTACTTCATTGCTGATAGAGAAATGGCTTCACCTTAGCCAGATGTATCGTGTCAAAGACCTTCCACCTATTCTAAACAACGTCAGCCAGTTCAGAACTCCTCGGTGGCCTCTGACACAGCCAGCAATATGAGCACAGCCACCATACCTGGATGCTACACCTACACTGCTTTACCATAAAGGGTCACTATAATCATTATTATTTATTTTTTACAGTAGACATATATTTTATTATTTAATTGCATTTTATATATATATATATATATATATATATATATATATATATATATATATATATATATACAGTGCCTTAAACATATTCGTACCCCTTGAAATTTTCTACATTTTGTTAAGTTACAACCAAAAGAGTAAATGTATTTTATTGAGATTTTATGTTATATACCTACACAAAGTGGCACATAATTGTAAAGTGGAAGGAAAATGATAAATGGTTTTCAACATTTTTTACAAATAAATATGTGAAAAGTGTGGTGTGCATTTGTATTCACCCCCATGAGTCAATACTTTGTAGAACCGTCTTTCACTGCAATTACAGCTGCAAGTCTTTTTGGAAATGTCTCTACCAGCTTTGCACATCTAGAGAGCAGTGGGGGCCGGTGCTCAACATTTTTTTTGGGGGGGGGGGGGGGGGGCGCAAACAGAAAAATGTAATAGGCATTGCTTTACGGCAAAAAACGCTGTAAAAAATTTAATGACTTTGAGGTCACAAAAGTGTGAAAGGGGCCTTCAGTAATTAAAGTATAGTGTGTATGTAAATGTTCAATTTTGGTCTCATCTGACCAGAGCACCTTCTTCCACATGTTTGCTGTGTCCTCCACATGGCTTCTCGCAAACTGCAAACGGACTTCTTATGACTATCCTTCAACAATGGCTTTCTTCTTGCCACTCTTCCATAAAGGCCAGATTTGTGGAGTGCCGACTAATAGTTACCATGGGCCTCTTGGCTGCTTCCCTGATGAATGCTCTCCTTGCCCAGCCTGTCAGTTTAGGTGGACGCCATGTCTTGGTAGGTTTGCAGTTGTGCCATACTCTTTCCATTTTCATGATGATGGATTGAACAGTGCTCTGTGACATATTCAAAGCTTGGAATATTTTTTATAACCTAACCCTGCTTTAAACTTCTCCACAACTTTATCCCTTACCTGTCTGGTGTGTTTCTTGGCCTTCACTATGTATGCTGTTTGTTCTCTAAGGTTCTCTAACAAACCTCAGAGGGCTTCACAGAACAGCTGTATTTATACTGAGATTAAATTACACACAGGTGGACTCTATTTACTAATTAGATGACTTCTGAAGGCAATTGGTTCCACTAGATTTTAGTTAGGGGTAGCAGTGTAAAGGGGGCTGAATACAAATGCACGTCACACTTTTCAGATGTTTGTAAAAAAAAATTGAAAACCATTTGTCATTTTCCTTCCACTTCACAATTATGTACCACTTTGTGTTGGTCTATCACATAAAATCCCAATAAAATACATTTACGTTTTTCGTTGTAACACAACAAAATGTGGAAAATTTCAAGGGACATGAATACTTTTTCAAGGCACTGTATATACATGATATATTATTTACTTTATTATTATGTTTTATTTTATTGTTTATTATTATACTTTATATTTATTTTAGTAGACCCATATTGTATTATTTTATTTCATTTTTTTTTAATTTTATTATTTATTTATTTGTAATTATTTATTCATGTATTACATTATTTTTATTACGATTTATACTTAATTTTACATTTTAATTGATTATTTATTGATTTATTATTTTATCATATTACATTTTATACTTTGTTTATATTTTGTTTTATTTTTCAAATTTAATTATATTTTGTTCTATTTATTATTTTATTTACATTATTATTTTTTTATTATATATTTTTTATATATTTTTTATTTGTCACTGTAACACCTCCACTTTATCTTTTCTTGTACATTTTAATTCATTGTTTATTTATTTTTTATCACATTATATTTTATAATTATATTATAAGTCCACTGCTTGTATCAGGACTAAGGGTTCCTGTAAGGAGTACTGAGGCAGGGGGCTGTGAGGCTTTCAAAAGCCTATGTATCTGGTATGATCTGGCTGCATTACATACGTGTGTGTGAAAAAAACAAGACAAAACATATATATATATATATATATACATACACACACGCTCACGCAGATACATAAACTGTATATACATTTATACATACACTCTTATTTTAAAATGTATTAAAACATATCAGTAGGGTAGTGGACAGTGCCAGCACAGCAGTGAAGGTGTCATAAGGGCAGAGGTTGGTGTCAGTCAGTAGGGCAGAAGTTTCTGTAAAAAGGAGATCGGTGTCAGTAGGCCAGTGCATGCATTTTATTTATTTTTTTTAATATTTTTTACAATTTTATTTTTTTAATTAGTTTTTACATTATTATTATTATTTTTTTTTATTTTTTTTTTTTTTTTTTAGGAACCCCATTGGGGGCTTTGGTGAAATATCAGGGGTCTAAAAAGAATCCTTATGTCTCACTTTTGAGACAGAGAAAGGGACTGATGACAGAGATTCCCCAGTCCCTTTTCTCTGCAGCCTCAGCTGCACTGGACAGTGAATGAATGGCTGAGCGGCTTCCTGTTCATTCACAAACTGAAGCATAGCAAACAGTTTACTATGCGTCAGTTACAAATGAACACAGTGAGTACCAATTGGTACAGATCACTCACTGTGTTGATTCAGAAAAGGTAGGGCCCAGTAAATTACATTGGTGCCCAGGCAGCAGGGGGGATCTGTGCCACATGGTTAATTAGGATGTGCCCAGGCACACCTGGCACACGCCTATGCTGCATTGTATAGAGAAGCACTGAGACCCAGTGATGATGTCAGTTGGTCTAAAATTTTGGTATGTAATGAAAATGGAAATGTTAATAAAAAATATTATTAGCATGTTAATGAGGGGAGGGAAGAACCAGAGAAGGCAAAATATAAGCTTTTAAAGAGGAAGTAAACCCAGTGTGTTTTTTTCCCCCCTGAAAAGTAAATGCATAATGAGCTAGTATGCATCGCATACTAGCACATTATGTGACACGTACCTCTAAATGAAGCCGTCGTCGTCCCCGCTGGCGGCCGCATCCATTTTCAGCTGTTTACCTTCTTGGCCTGCGGACTCCGGCTATGCTACTGGTCGGGAGCTGCGTGACGTCACTCCTGCGCATGGCACCAATACTATGCTTTACTACCGCCTAAACTGGCACCAATACTAGGCTTTATTATTGTGTAGACTGGCACCAATACTAGGCTTTATTACTGCCTAAACTGGCACCAATACTGGGGGTTATTACTGCCTAAACTGGAACCAATACTAGGGGTTATTACAGCATAAACTGGCACCAATACTAGGGGCTATCACTACATAAACTGGCACCAACGCTTGGGGTTATTACTGCATAAACTGGCACCAATACTAGGGGCTATTACTACGTACATTGGCACAAATACTTGAGGTTATTACTGCGTAAACTGGCTCCAATTCGAAAAAAGACTTTTTTCTTTTAAGTTTCTGTTATAAAATGTTGTAAATAAGTAATTTTTCCCTTCACTGATATGCACTGATGAGGCTGCACTAATGGGCACTGATAGGCTGCACTGGTATAAAATGTTGTAAATAAGTCGTAATTTTTCTCCTTCACTAATGTGCACTGATGAGGCTGCACTAATGGGCAGTGATAGGCTGCACTGGTGGGCACTGATAGGCATCGATGAGGCAACATTGATGGGCACTAATCAGGTGGCACTGATGGGCACTGATAGGCAGCACTGATGAGGAGGCACTTATAGGCACTGATAGGCTGCACTGATGGGCAGCTCTGATAGGTGGCACTGATGGGCAGTGCTGATAGGCACCACTGAAGGGCACTATTTGGCAGCACTGGTGGACACTTATTGGCAACATTGGTGGGCACTGTTGGGGCTGCACTGATAACCAGGACACCCTGATTATCAGTGTAGATGCCCCCTTTGTGGAATTGCCAGTTATCGGCTCTCCTCTCCTCACTCGCTGTCAGCGTGAAGAAAGGATTGCCAATAACCAGCAAATCCTGTTTACATTGTGATCAGCTGTGATTGGATACAGCTGAACATGTGGTTAAGAGCCGCCGTCATTGGCTCTTTACCCTGATTTGTGATCAGGTAATCATTGCAATCATAAATCACTGCTGATGCACGCCGCATATGATGTCCTCCCATGAAAATGCAACTGCGCTGTAGCTGTCATTTGGCTATAGCGCGGTTGTGGAGAGGTTAAATAGGTTGCCTGGTTGGGGGACAAAGGAAATAAAGAAGCTCCAGTACCAATTTTTATCACTGAGAAAAGCGCATATGCCAACGCACATTTTTGAGTGTTTTTCATGCGTTTTGTCAACCAGAACACACGCAACAAAATGTGTAACTGCTACCCGCATTTAGGTACCGCAATATCACCACAAGCTCGTTTTAACATGTTTTTTGCGCATTTCCAAAAAACACAGGCAGAGACTGTGAATGCAGTCTTAAGTTTGGATACACTTTGAGCCCACCCAAATTAAATTTTTTTTTTTGGGTGGACATACCCTTTAACAAACCCGTTTTACCCAAAGCAACAAAAACAAGAGAAGGGCGCTCCGACCTAGGGCAATACTATCAAAACATTTATTGAAAAATAAAAGGTAACATACATCAGACTCACAAACAAATGTAGTAAAAAGTGCATGTCAAAATACTGCATAGACGGGTAGTCTCCAGGACATGGACTAATCCAATGCTGGAGGAAGACTAGATGGCATCCGTAATGGCTGGGCTGACGCGTTTCCAGGGCGAACCCTCTTCCTCAGGGCTCTAAGGAAGAGGGTTCGCCTTGGAAACGCGTCAGCCCAGCCATTACAGATGCCACCTGGTCTTCCTGCACCATTGGATTAGTCCATGTCCTGAAGGTTACCCGTCTATGTGGTATTTTGACATGCACTTTTTACTACATTTGTTTGTGAGTATGATGTACCGTATTTATCGGCGTATAAAACGCACTTTTTCCTCCTAAAAATGGAGGAAAAAGTAGCAGTGCGTGTTATACGCCGATGTAAGAAAAAAAAAAGTCCAGAAAGCACTAGCAGCGCTGAGAGGTAGAAGGGGGCGGGCGGCGTAGAGGAGAAGGGAGGACGCGCTATCATCGGAAGTCCCGCTTCCTATGCCGACGTCAATCATAGGCGTCGGGACTTCCGATGACAGCGCGTCCTTCCTTCTCCTCGGCGCCGCCCACCCCCTTCTACCTCTCGCCGCTGCTTTCTGGACAAGTGATTTGTATAGTGGCAATGGTGCTGGCGAGGCTGCAATTATGGGCGCTGGCGAGGCTGCAATTATGGGCACTGGCGAGGCTGCATGTAAGGGCACTGGCGCTAGCGAGGCTGCAATTATGGGCACTGCGCTGGCGAGGCTGCAATTATGGACACTGGCGAGGCTGCAATTATGGGCACTGGAGCTGGCGAGGCTGCTGTATGTATGGGCACTGCGCTGGCGAGGCTGTAATTATGGGCACTGGTGCTGGCGAGGCTGCAATTATGGGCACTGGTGCTGGTGAGGCTGCATGTATGGGCACTGGCGTTGGCGAGGCTGCATGTATGGGCACTGGCGAGGCTGCATGTATGGGTACTGCACTGGCAAGGCTGCATGTATGGGCACTGCACTGGCGAGGCTGCATTTAAGGACACTGCGCTGATGAAGCTGCATTCGTGGGCACTGGTAAGACAACATTTAATTTTAAAAAAATGTTCTGAGTTCAAAGCTGTTTATTTAAAATTTCAGCTTTTTTCCTGAAATTTCTGCCCTAAAATTTAGGTGCGTGTTTTACGCCGATAAATACGGTATGTTACCTTTTATACTTCAATAAATGTTTGAATAGTATTGCACTAGGTCGGTGCACCCTTCTCTTGTTTTTGTTGCTTCTATTACTTGTGGATACCCATGGTCCTGAGATGGCAGCAAGACCCCAGGTGCCGTCAATAAAGTCTAGGGTACACTCCTTTTACCTAGGCATAGCACCTGAGCACAGGAAAGTTACGTTGTGGAAACCCATTTGCCCAGCGGCCCTTTCTCTTTTGGCATATTTAATTTTCCGACTCCATCTCTCCTTTAATGAAGGCACACAAACACTGTGAGGTGGGTCCCGCTCGCCTTGAAAACCCCATTGATGTAAGAGCAGTCTTCCAAAGAGCGGCTTAAAAGTCCCATTTCCTCTCGGCGCTCATTTTCTCCCCGCCGCGGCCCGCGAGCTGATGATTTGGGCTGCTACAAATAAACGAACACTTAGGTGGACATCTGCTGTAGATTTGCCTCTCGGAGAAGTCGGATCAGGATTTCATAGCAGCTGCGTGTGGGGAGAAAGGCTGATTGGCTCCTCGGCCTCCTTAAGACAAGTTTTAAGATCCTCGCAGGAAATTGAGTGGAACGGCGAGCTGACATCCACCATTATGGAGCGGCTTCGGACGCCAGGGCCCCGCGTTCTGCTGGGAACACATGTGAGCGCATTCCCTGCATGTAAGGAGCGTAAACCCCGTTTTTTTTTTTTTTTTTTTCTTTCTCTTTGGTTTTGTCAGGATGGAGAAATCAAAGACAGGCAATTGTACTTTCCATCATCTTTATTGAATAAAAGGAAAATTGGAGGCAGTAGGTGTAGCTGGCACTGGAGGCCGCTGCGAGTCCATTAGGATAAGAGTGATGGCACAGACCAATTCTTGATGTGTGCAGCCCGGAGCCATGGAAAACTCAGGACATGCCGGCTGAGACCGGCCTACTCCCAATCTATTTAAAGGTACACTCCGGTCAAAACGGAAAGTAATACTTTGAGATTCCTACACGGACCTCGATCTAGATTAGGGGTGGACAATTCATTTTCCCAAGGGGCCACGTGAGAAACTGGGATTGTTAGGGAGGGCTAAACCAATAGATATTTACATAGTCCCTTTACACCCCCACGTGTGACGCCAAAGGAGTGCTCAGGGGGCGTGCTGGGTGTGCCTGGGCACACCCTAATCACCCCCATGCGGCACAGATTCCCCCTGCTGATATTTCACCAAAGCCCCCTAACGGGGCTCCTAAAAAAAACTGTAAAAAAAATTAAAAAAATAAATATTAAAGATAAAAAAACTACTGACGCCATCCCCTGCCCTACTGACACCAACCTCTGCTCTACTGACAAGTCCACTGCTCTACTGACACCAACCTCTGCTCTACTGACACCAACCTCTGCTCTACTGACACCAATCTCTGCTCTACTGATAAGTCCACTGCTCTACTGACACCAACCTCTGCTCTACTGACAAGTCCACTGCCCTACTGACACCAACCTCTGCCCTACTGACAAGTCCACTGCTCTACTGACACCAACCTCTGCCCTACTGACAAGTCCACTGCTCTACTGACACCAACCTCTGCTCTACTGACAAGTCCACTGCCCTACTGACACCAACCTCTGCCCTACTGACAAGTCCACTGCCCTACTGACACCAACCTCTGCCCTACTGACAAGTCCACTGCCCTACTGACACCAACCTCTGCCCTACTGACAAGTCCACTGCCCTACTGACACCAACCTCTGCTCTACTGACAAGTCCACTGCTCTACTGACACCAACCTCTGCTCTACTGACACCGTCCACTGCTCTACTGACACCATCCACTGCTCTACTGACACCATGCACTGCTCTACTGACACCAACCTCTGCTCTACTGACACCAACCTCTGCCCTACTGACACCATCCACTGCTCTACTGACAAGTCCACTGCTCTACTGACACCAACCTCTGCCCCCCCCCCGCTTCCACCCTGCCAAAAAAAATGAAGCACCAATCTGCTTGCTTACCCCCTAGATATAATTTCCCCTCCACCCTGCTAAAATCCCCCCTCCCAGCACAAATCTTTGCCCTCCCATTCCCCAAATCCAACCCCAGCACAAATGTCCCCCCTCCTAGCAGAAAGCCCCCCCCCCCCCCATTAAAAAAAAAAGAAAAAAAAAAAAAACAATTTTTCCCCCTAGCACAAATTCACCCTAATCATCCCTACTAACACAAATCCCCTCTCCCCTTTACCATATCACCTTTTCTAGCACAAACCCCCCAAATCCCCCTTGATAGCACAAATATCTTTCCCCCATCCTCCCTCCCAAAACAAGTCCCTCTAAATCATCACTCCTAGCGCCCCCCCCCCAAATTTCCCCTCCTAAGACAATTGCAATCCCCTTCCCCCAATATTCTTGCAGATTCCCCCCCCCCCCACACACACCTCACATAGCACATTGCCCAGGGCAGCCTCCCGTCTTGCACACCCCTTGTCCCGGCCCTGAGTGGGGGCATATCCCCTAAAGTAACTTAGAACGCCAATCCAAGTGCTGTTGGTACAGCTCCAGTGATCTAGAGCCAATCCATCCCAATAGATAATAGTAAAGCAGAAAGGCGCCGCACTCCAATCACCCATGTGTTAGGTAAAGATCAAGAATGGCCTCATCCATGACTCCTCCCAGGCCATGCCCACTGACGCATTGCGCCCTTCTCACGGGGGCTAATTATAGGGGGTCAGGTGTAGTCATAGTGGGGTGTATGCTCTGCCCTTTACCTGTGGGGTGGAGAGTATGACCTCCAGACATGCACTCACCTGCATCATGTTCTTGTTGCCCACCTCCCATGGTCAGCCTCAGTTGCTTAAGGGGCAGCGCTGCCCCTCCTACACGGCCAAAGCTGGAAAGGGTAGAAGTGTAAACGCTGCCATTTTGGCAATCAGTGGATCAATGAGCACAGATGACGCCATCCTGTTGGCTGCCCAGCCTGGATCCAAGGACCCCGACTTCTTCCCCTAGAGCCTAGGAGCAGTGTTACAAGCCCTGGGGAAGGCAGGGGCAGAACAGCCACCGCCGCCATCTCTTGTAGCCACCTATTCTCCAACATATTACTGTGAAGGTCCAAAGGAGCGCACACACATTCTTAAACTGGGACAAAAATATCAGTTGCCTTCAAAATAAAAGCAATGCAGTTGTATTGTGTGCATGGTGTACACTTCACATTCCATTCACATTTAATTCCTAACTTCCAATTGACCTCGCGGGGGTCGGGCAGGGACAGCAAAAGGGCCAGATGTGGCCTGGGATCAGTAAAATGCTTCATCTGGGACTTTTATCCAGATGAAATCTGGGAGCCCCACTAGCTGACCAGTGTGTAATGCAGGAGAGGAATTCCCAGGCACGCTCGCTGCATTCATTATGTGCAAAAAGTCTAATGCTCGGATTGAGGTCCATTATTTGGACTTTCTGGCTTGAGTATTAAAGTGACACTAGATGATATCCTTTTTCTCCTAAAATCCAATACTTACTTACACTATAATGTCAAAAGTATTGGTACACCTGCCTTTTCATGCACATGGACTTTAATGGCATCCCAGTTGGCTGCCCCTACCACCAGCTGTCAGCTTGTTACTATTGGATGATGACAGCGACAGCGGCAGAGGGGGGGGGGGGGGGTTGCAAAGGAAAGAGACTCACTGCTCAAGGTGTTCAGAAGCTTGATGACCAACAGCGGTGCACGCCCAGGCTCGCCTCCGTGGATAATCAATAATGAAAAGAAATGGCTGCACTCCAGATGAGGTCAAAATCCAGGTTTATTACTGGACATCCCAGTGTGGCAAAAGGTGGCAAGGTAGACGCGTTTCACACACTAATAAAGAGGGGGGGGGTGACAGGGACAGAGGAGGGGTGAAAGGGACAGGGGGTGACAGGGACAGAGGGGGGGGGGTGACAGGGACAGAGGGGGGATGACAGGGAAAGAGGGGGGGGGGGTGACAGGGACAGGGGAGGGGGACAGGGACAGAGTGGAGGTGACAGAGGGGGGTAACAGGGTGAGAGGGGGGTGACAGGCACAGAGGGGGGGGGGGAAAGGGGGGGTGACAGGGACAGAGGGGGGGGGTGAAAGGGAGAGTTGTGGTTCTCTGGTCACCTTGTCCAGGGAGTGGGGAGGAGTGCAGGTTGGATGTGCTGGTCGGCGGTACAGGCTGTGACAGCCTAACTGCAATCTCCATCCCCAGCCTGCCGCCGCTGGAGCCAATTGATGATGTCACGGTCATGTGACCACTGACCGACTTCATGTATGGGCAGAGACAGAGCTCTGGAGAGCCCACACTGACGATGCCTGCAGATGACACAGGGGCAGGCTCCTGGATAGGAGCTGCACGCTGCCTGGGGGCGCAGACTGAGCGGAGGGCACAAAAATCCCTGCTAACACTGACAATTTTTTTGCGCCCCCCCCCCCCCTCGGCCTGCGCCCCTGGCGGGCGCAGGTCTGGCCAACCCCATGGTACGCCCCCGTACTGAACCTCCTCGTATACATCCCATCAACAAGGAAGCTTACACTATGAGAATAATTTTTCTTCAGTATTAATACAGATTATTCTCGAGAAGACAATCCTACAGATCAATTGGTTCTCTATACAGACATTCCGAGTGTTGCTCTAAATTTTACAACTATGAACCCGATTTTTATATGAGCTCCCTGGCCCTGAAAGAACTCACAAGAACAGATTACAAAAGAAGATAGGCTCCTGAAGAAGCTTATTATCACGAAACATGTCAAGCTTAATTTACTGTATATTCTAAAAACATCAGGTTCTTCTCCCCATCAGCCTGATTCCCAAGTGCTGAAGCAGGATAAGTCAATTAAATAATTATGTAGTGTTTTTGACATTATATTTCCTATCATGTATACATGTAATTTTTAATTTTTAATCGCTTTGAATCAAATGTATACTTTTTTAATAATTGTGCCTCTACAGTTCAAGTTTCCCAACCTTCAGTTCCATACAAATTCTAATTAGTAGGATGTGGCACTTTCTCCTATTTGTTACACACCCACAGTACCACCCTGTGCTGGCGTGATTTGCCAGTTTATTTAATGGCATCCCAATCTAATGCCTTGTACCCACGATCAGATAATCGGACGACTTATCGTTCGCATTTTGTTGCATGATACTATTATCAAATTCAACAATGCGTACTAAACGTATGATTTCTTTCATACCATTTTGGAAAAGTTTCCTTGTTGCGTAGCTATGTATTGGATAGTGCAAAACAAAAACAATGGTATCGTATGACAAAAGTTTTCGTGTTTGTCCCTTGGGATTTTGTTGGACGAAATGTCATGATCGGCTGTCGAAAGTTGTGTACTAATGATCAGATTATCGTGCAATCAATTCGAAGGCGATTTTTTTCGTATGATTATCTGATCGTGTGTACGAGGCATTAGTCCATAGGGTTCAATATTGAGTTGGCCCACCCTTTGCAGCTATAACAGCTTCAACTCTTCTGGGAAAACTTTCCACAAGGATTAGGAGTGTGTCTATGGGAATGTTTGACCATTCATTGCTCGCAGTCTTTGCTCTAATTCATCCCAAAGGTGTTCTATTAAGTTGAGGTCAGGACTCTGTGCAGGCCAGTCAAGTTCCTCCCACCCTGACTCGCTCAGTCATGTCTTATGCTGAAATGATGTCATCAGTCTGCTGCAGGCAGGAGGGGGCATTTTCTCCCCCTCCCCCAGTGATCAGAATGTAACTTTGCAGCAAATCACAAGGTGAGAGGCTGCAGAAGGGCTGATCTGTGTCAGACTTTTGTGAACACAGCAAAGAACTACACGGATATCAGGATGTATTTTGGTAATGAGCATAAACTGACACGGGGGGGAAATAAGGATGCACTAAAAATGATAATAAAGTAATTTAAAAGAGAGTTATTATTATTAATATTATAATACAGGATTTATATTGCGCCAACAGTTTGCGCAGCGCTTTACAAAATGAAGGCAGACATTAAATTTACAATACAATTTGGTACAAGAGGAATCCGAGGGCCCTGCTCTTTAGCGCTTACAATCTAAAAGAGTTTTACTAAGAATCCCCAACAGATGGATAGGCAGCAGGCTTTACATGATTGCATCATCTCTGAGCCGCATCTCAGTACAGGAAGTAAACTCTGACATTGGATGATGCCTGAACAAAGATTGTGCTGTCCCCCTGGAGAGAAAAGCAAATGAAGGCATTGGCTGGTACTGTCGCAGCGATTCTGCCCGCGATCCTGAATCATTGCAAATCGCAGGACGCCTATACAATTCCCGTGACTTGCAATGGCACCCCAAACGCGATGAGGTTTTGCGGCGATTGTCATCTGATGAATAGCGGCAAAATCGCGCAAACAGAATCGCGAGACGCCTGTCACCCAAAAGAAGGTCTTGTACTTTTTTTGGGTGACAGGTGTCCCACAATTCTGTTTGCACAATTTTACCTCAATTAATCGCTAATTGTAATGTTCTAAAGATCCAGTATGCCCAGAATTTTTATTAGAACTGGACAATAAATTTCTAAACCTGATCCAATGAGATCTACTAGCCTAGGGGAATACTGCTGAAAAAAAGACTTTCAATGATATAGAGGAGTCACTGTACAGGTCAACCTTATTATATGTAGACATTCCTTTATTTAGATTGAATTCTTCACTTTACAAATATTTTTCATTGTGGTCACTGTCCCCACTTTATCTCCTCCCTCCCCTTGAGTCTATGTGATTTAAACAACCCCAGTTGCAGAAATATATTGAAATTTTGGATTGTAAATTTCTCAGCAGATAACTGGAGACTTAAGAAGTTGCTGTAACTCCTGAAAAAGTCACTGTAGCTACTGAAGAAGGTACTGTATTAACTAAAGAAGTCACTATAGATACTTAAAAAGTCACTGTAACAACTGAAGAAGTCATAATATATATAAATAAGTCACTGTATCAAAGAAGCCTCTGTATCTACTGAAGAAGTCACTGTATTTCCTGAAGAAGTCATTGTATCCACTGAAGAAGTCACTAACGCCTGAAGAAGTCACTCTAGGTACTGAAGAAGTCACTGTATTTCCTGAAAAAGTCATTGTATCCACTGAAGAAGTCACTAACGCCTGAAGAAGTCACTGTAGCTACTGAAGAAGTCACTGTATGAACTGAAAAGGTCACTAGCGCCTGAAGTAGTCACACTGTATCTACTGAAGAAGTCACTGTATTTCCTGAAGAAGTCATTGTATCCACGGAAGAAGTCACTAATGCCTGAAGAAATCACTGTAGCTACTGAAGAAGTCACTGTATGAACTGAAGAAGTCATTAGCGCCTGAAAAAGTCACTGTAGCTACAGAAGAAGTCACTGCAGCTACTGAAGAAGTCACTAGCGCCTGAAGAAGTCACTGTATCTACTGAAGAAGTCACTGTATTTCCTGAAGAAGTCGTTGTATCCACTGAAGAAGTCACTAATGCCTGAATAAATCACTGTAGCTACTGAAGAAACTACTGTATTAACTAAAGAAGTCACTAAATATACTTAAAAAGTCGCTGTATCAACTGAAGAAGTCATCATATATATATATAAAGAAGTTGTTGTATCAATCAAAGAAGTCTCTGTATCTACTGAAGAAGTCACTGTATTTCCTGAAGAAGTCATTGTATCCACTGAAAAAGTCACTATCGCCTGAAGAAGTCACTGTAGCTACTGAAGAAGTCACTGTATGAACTGAAGAAGTCACTATAGATACATAAAAAGTAATTGTATCAACTTAAGAAATAACTGTATCTACTGAATAATCCACTGAAGAAGTCACTGTAACTCCTAAAAAAGTTGCTGTAACTACTGGAGAGGTTATTGTATCAACTGAAGAAGTCATAGTATCTACTGTAGAAGTCACTGTATCAACCAAAGAAGTTTCTGTATCTACTGAAGAAGGCACTCTAACTCCTGAAGAAGTCACTGTACAACTGAAGAAGTCTCTGCATCTACTGAAGAACTCATTGTATTTACTGAAGAAGTCACTGTAAGGCTCCATTCACACTACCGCGACTTGTCAGGCGACTTGTCAGCCTGACAAGTCGCGGTCCATCGTGGTCCATGCAGTGCTACAGGACCCGTTCTAATAGGAGCGACACAAGTCGCTCTGACTTAGAAAAAGGGTCCTGTACTACTTCGGGGTGACCTCGGAGCGACTTGCATAGACATTCATTATATGAAATCCGTGGAAGTCGCGCCAAAGTCGCGATGCACGGGACTTCACAGGTCGCCCCCAAAGTCGTGCAGAAGTCGTGCCGCTGCAGTGTGAATGCGGTCTAACTCTTGAAGAAGTCACTTTAGCTACAGACAAAGTCACTGTAACTCCCGGAGAAGTCACTGGATCTGACTTTACTGGAGAAGTCACTGTATCCATTGGAGAAGTCAACATAGCTACTGAAAAAATCACTGTATCTAATGAGGAAGTCACAGTGGCTAGTTTTTCTTGCTCAGCAATAGGCATCTTCCCCAATCTCCTGATTTAAAATTTCATCCAGTGTGCTGGTGTTGTTTGAAGTTTAGTAAGCAGAAGAATTACAGACATTCAGACATAGCAGCATTAAAAAAATAAATTCAGTAATGCCGAAAAATATAGAGTAGAGCCTGTTCACTGGGCATGATCTGGGCCTACATGGCTCTAATTTCAGCCAAAATTAAACCTGTAAGTGGCCCTGCCGCAGCCGCAGTGGGTGATTGGACCATCAATGTTATATAACATGGAAGAATCTACGGATGTGCAAGGTAAAAAAAAAAAAAAAAAAAAAAGAAATGATGCTTTTAAGCATATAACTGGCTGATTGAAATGGACACACTGAGAATTCCTTCAGTAAACAGAACAATGGGGTTACTTTGTAAAGTAATAAGGTATGTTTAATTCTAAAGTGAATTTTTACTAATTTTAGTGAAAAAATTTGAAACAAAGTGAAAATTCACTTTGCGAAAAACATCCAATCTATACGAATGGAAAAAAATTATCTTTGCTCACACACAATTGAATCGAAATTAACACAACTTCCCTTCATTCAATAAACTAAGTGAACTTTCTCTTTTAGTAAAAAGGGTCGATGTAGTTAATGCTTAAAGTGATAGTAAACATACACTCTTTAATTTACGGATGATGGCACTGTAATTATTTTAATTAAAAAAAATCAAATTTTTTCCTAATCGATATACAGCTGTCATATAACCATGATCTTTCCCAGCCTGTCTGCAAGTAAACGATGGCAGAAGGAGCTTCTAGTCCTCTGCTGCTGGTCACATGTTAAAAAAAAAGCCTTTTGGAATACAGAGTAAAAATGAATAATTAATATCAATAAACTGTTTTCAATCGTCATACAAATATACTGTATATTTAAAATAAAATCTTTATTATTTTTGGGCAATAAAAAGGTGTGGGCTGATTTCTGTTGGTCACAGGCTGTGTCATCCCCCTCCAGCCTGTGTCTTAGAAAAAAAAGGGAGGTGAAGCCTCCATCAATCTACATGTAATATCCCACCCAGACTGTGTTTAGCTGGTTAGTGGGCATGGAGGAGGAGGGAGGGAGTGAGCTGTTATTTTCCACTGTGTATACGCCCACATGTTTGACTCTATAGTCACATGAGCTGCCCAGATGTGATAGGGAGGAAATGAAGCATAGAAAGCATTCAGCATAGAAACTCACTGAAAAGTGAGCTTGTGCACTAGCTGCCAACACTGATCTGCAAAATACCCAACTGCAGTGAGGACATGGACAGAAGGGGGAGATAGAGAGCAGTAGGATCAACCAGTTTTTTGCAGAATACAGAAAACAAATCTCATATTGACTGAGTGAGCATGAACAGCATGTAATACACCATCTAGTGATATATTTTTTATGATGTGGATTTAGTGACACTTTAATGCATTTCTGCATTGCTGTGCCATTTATTTTGAATGCCATCCAAGCAAACTCAAGTTGCACTATATTGTCAAAAGTATTGGGACTTTACACGCACACGCACATGAACTTTAATGGCATCCCAGTCTTAGTCCGTAGGGTTCAATATTGAGTTGGCCCACCCTTTGCAGCTATAACAATTTCAACTCTTCTGGCAAGGCTGTCCACAAGGTTTAGGAGTGTTTCTATGGGAATGTTTGACCATTCTTCCAGAAGCGCATTTGTGAGGTCAGGCACTGATGTTTGATAAGAAGGCCTGGCTCGCAGTCTCCTCTCTAATTCATTCCAAAGGTGTTCTATTGGGTTGAGGTCAGGACTCTGTGCAGGCCAGTCAAGTTCCTCCTCCCAAAACTTTGCTCATCCATGTCTTTATGGACCTTGCTTTGTATACTGGTTCAAATCATTTGGTGGAGGGGGGATTATGGTGTGGGGATTGTTTTTCAGGGGTTGGGCTTGGCCCCTTATTTCCAGTGAAGGGAACTCTTAAAGGCATCAGCATACCAAGACATTTTGGACAATTTCATGCTCCCAACTTTGTGGGAACAGTTTGGGGATGGCCCCTTCCTGTTCCAACATGACTACGCGCCAGTGTGCAAAGCAAGGTCCATAAAGACATGGATGAGCGAGTTTGGGGTGGAGGACTGGCCTGCACAGAGTCTTGACCTCATCCCTATATAATTGGGATGAATTAGAGTGGAGATTGCCAGCCACATCAGTGCCTTACCTCAAAAATGTGCTTCTGGAAGAATGGTCAAACATTCCCATAGACACACTCCTTGTGGACAGCCTTCCCAGAAGAGTTGAAGCTATTATAGTTGCAATGGGTGGGACAACTCAATATTGAACCCTAAGGACTAAGACTGGGATGCCATTAAAGTTCATGTGCGTGTAAAGGCAGGCGTCCCAATACTTTTGACAATATAGTGTAGGTTCACACTACTGTGTGTCAAGAAAATCACGCGTTTCCTGACACACAAAGAAATGCGTTGCCATTTAGCAGATGCTAAGTGTTACTATGTGGTTCAGTAGAGCAAAGTTTTTAAAAGAGTATGGGGCTTCTTTTCTGCATTTCTCACGCATAGGCAGCAAATCTAAACAAATGGGTGGCTTATCATGCAATGCAGGAATTCACTAACAAAATGTACGGAAACTCTCCCATACCTGGTCACACCTGTATGTGTCAACCAGGGCTGAAACACCTAATCGATTAATCGACAACTAATCAATTATGAAAATAGTTGTCAACTATTTTCATAATTGATTAGTTGGTTAGCCGATTAGTTGGCCTGCATACAGAATGCATTTTATGTTTACATATCAGGAAATACAGTGCAGCACACATACAGCTCAGTACACCCTCCATACATGTCAGTATAGACAGTGCAGCACACATACAGTTCAGCACACCCTCCAAACATGTCGGTATACACAGTGCAGCACACATACAGTTCAGCACACCCTCCAAACATGTCGGTATACACAGTGCAGCACACATACAGCTCACTACACCCTCCATACATCTATGGGGACCCTTCTCTAAAGGGGGACCTATGGGGACCCTGGCCTGCTCTAGATGGATTTATAGGGGAACCCTGCCCTAAAGTGGCATCTATGGGGACCCTGGCCTGCTCTAAAGGTGGATCTATGGGGACCCTGGCCTGTTCTAAAGGTGGATCTATGGGGAACCCTGCTCTAAAGGGGATCTATGGGGAACCCTGGCCTAGCCTGCTCTAAAGAGGGATCTATGGGGACTCTGCTCTAAAGGGGATCTATGTCATAGATCCCCCTTTAGAGCAGGGTCCCCATAGAGCAGACTGAAGTCCCCATAGATCCCCCTTTTAGAGCAGGGTCCCCATAGATCCCCTTTAGAGAAGGGGCCCCATAGAACCCCCTTTAGAGAAGTGTCCGACCCTGCTTTAAAGGGGGTTCTATGAGGCCCCTTCTCTAAAGTGGATCTATAGGGACCTTGGCCTGCTTTAAAAGGGGATCTTTGGCATAAATCCCCCTTTAGAGCAGGGTCCCCATAGTCCCCTCATTTAGAACAGGCCAGGGTCCCACTCCCATTATAGATCCCCTTAGAGCAGGGAAGGCCCCTCCCTCCCCCTAAGAATCCTCTTAGTTAGCAACTTGACTTTAATACAGTTCTAATTACTTCTCCTACCTTAGGCTGCCACTGTCTCGAGTCCTCTGGCCTCCCAGTCCATTCCCCAGTCCAGACTCCAGTCCCCCCTGCTTTAAGGAGAATATAATCTGAATCCCAGTGTTCTCCCACGCTGCACACAGTGCACAGAGAGACTCTCATAGACAGTCCCTCACTCCCCCAGCCAGGGCCCAGACAGAGAGATCAGGCAGCAGGTGTCTCTCTCGCCACCACCAATAAACTTGTGGGCGGCGCCAACCAGAGATAAAGCCGAGCTGGAGGAGGGACTCAGGAGCGGCCGAATTGAGGGAGGCCAGAGGCGGCGAGGCCCCCGCCCCCGAGCTAACGAATCGGGTTGGGGATTGGACTTGTGACTCCTGACGTGAGTCTCCAAAAGTCAGCGGCGGACTCAGCAAGGACCTCTCATGGACACCAGTGTCCGTGTGCGGACACCTTGCCAACCCCTGCGAATTACCTCTGGTTATCCACATGATTAATTACCACTGAGTTCACCTGCCCGCTCTTTGCTGACTGGGCGGCCTGTGCATCTTTTTGGCCTCAGATATTCATGGGCCCATAACAGTATGACAGCTCTTACGTTATAAGATACATGTGAATTATTACCATCCATTGATAGGAATCAATACTGTGCAATTCCCAGTCTTCCTATGTTTCTTCTGGCTCTCTTGGCTTCTCACCCCCCTTGCGGTTTTACACTACCTATAAGCAGAGTACAGAGCAATGAACTTAAACCCTTAGACGAAGCATACATGCGAAACATGTTGAGTGTTCTAGCTCCAATTTCATGAATTATATGTACCTGTGATGACCACATGTAGTGATCCTTTCGGAGGACCGTCGTACCTATCTGTTCCCTTTGACGGAATTGTTCGATGTGGATCACATCACAGATAACTATTTATTTCTAGTTTTGTATTCATGTACTAACGTATTATGCCCTCGATGTATGTCTCACCTATTACACAACCATTGGCATACTATGGATTTATAGATGCGGTTTGTGTCTGTTTTTAAAATGTATTATAAATAAACGTATATATTTTTTATTAGACCTCTGTGCCTACAAAGTCCATGTGTGTTTTCTGATTCGATTTTCCACCCTCCATACATGTCAGTATACATGCAACGCACCTACAGCTCAGTACGTCCTCCATACTTGTCATTATACTTAGTGCAGCGCACCTCCAGCTTAGTACACCCTCTATTAGAGTTGCCACCGCATCCCTTTAAACCAGGACACATATTATTACACAGGTTCTGAGGGTAATATAATGCACATAAGTCACTAAGTGATTTTAATTACCACCTTTATCCACTGCAGCACCTGTGTAATTAATGTGTGTCCTAGTTTAAAGGGATGAGGTGGCAACCCTACCCTTCATACATGTCAGTTTTATACATGTCAGGTGTCCAGTATGGCTAAGGTCAGGGCTCTGCTCTCCACACCAGACTGGTCACACCATGTCTTTATGGAGCTGGCTTTGTACACAGAGGAACAGTCATGCGTAGTATTACACTTTTGAGAGTCTGAAAGTCCCAATCACATTCCATTACAAAGACTGAATAACAGGATTTAAAAATGAATAGTTAATTAATTAGACAGAAGATCTTATGGTAACATTTAGAAAGATCTATGGCATAACAATTTTTGTTTTAGTGTTAAAATGTTCTATAGCAGGGCTCAAAATTTCAAGTCAGGAACTATTAGCCAGGCCTTAAGAGTTACTCGCCACTTGTTGCCCCGCCCAAACCCTACCCTGCTCCGCCCCTAAACACGCCCTCGCCAGAGTGACCACAGCGTGCCCCCTTTCAATGCAGAGTGCCCACAGCGTGCCCCCTTAAATGCAGAGTGCCCACAGCGTGCCCCTTTAAATGCAGAGTGCCCACAGCGTGCCCCCTTAAATGTAGAGTGACCATAGCATGCAGAGAGACCAGCATGCACTTACCTGATGCAGCGGCGGCTTCTCCTCAATCCTCCGCGTCTACCTCCTCCTCCTCCTTGGTCAATGGCAATTTTTCGCCTTTCGGCCAATCAGGAAACGGGTCTCGGACCCGCTTCCTGATTGGCCAGGAGGAGGATCAGGAGGTGGATCCGTGTGACAATAGCGAATATTCATTCGCTATTGTCACACAATGGGTGGGCTCAGGGCGCACTGCTCTGCACCCCGGGTCCACCCTTTTCTGAAGAACAATGCAGGCTGCGCTGTGAACGGCGGCGGCGGCACTACATTTCCCATACAGCACAGACCTTACTCGCCATCCTCATCATTCCACTTGCACGATGCGAGCAGGTGAGTGGAATTTTTGAGGGCTGTTCTATAGTTACAAAGTAGGGGATGTCTGAATTTGAGAGTTTTTTTCTTCAACAAAAGTTTTGGCAAAATTTTGCAAATTGGAAAAATGCATTGGAGTCAATAATGAAGGTGAAATAAGGGTGGTCTTTTAGGAAATCACCAATAGAGGTGCCCCCCCACTGACAGAGTTCCCCCCTACTTCTGTTTTGGTGAAAACTATAACATTTTGGCTTTTCTCTTACTTTTTTTAAAGAAAGTTTTAGCAGTACATACACTTTAACCTCCATCAAATGTATTGAATTGGGGTGACCTCAATTATTGGCAACATTTCCAGTGAAAAACATCCAGGAGGTATTTCTACATTAGCAAAGTTGCTTTGTTTTATTGGGTTATTTTCTCCTAAAATATGGTAAATATGCAAAGAAATTGCCCCAAGCAGCTTAATAAATAAAATACAAATGTGCCAGATATTCCATAAAATTGTGTAAACTAAAATTCTCAAGGTCTGTCTTGGACGATTCTAGGACAATATCCCCCGGACAATATCCCCCTGGACAATATCCCCCTTGGACAACATCCCCCCGGACAATATCCCCCCGGGACAACATCCCCCCCCCCCTGGGACAACAACCCCCCCGGACAATATCCTCCCTGGACAATATCCCCCTAAACAATATCCCCCCTCTAACCCTAACCCTCTTACCCTACACCGGGGGAATATTATCCGGGGGGGGGGGAGGGATGTTGTCCCGGGGGGATTATGTCCAGGGGGATGTTTTCCGGGGGGATATTGTCCTGATACCGTCTCGGACTGTACAAGTCAGTCATCTTTCATATGCAGTGAGCATGTGATAAAAGGACAGTTTTCTTTTCTTTGGGGCACAGTCAACATTCACTGAGCAATTGCAGAAACTCACCATCCTGCTGTAAACTGATTAAGATACTAACTTGTAAAGTGAACCCAACAAAGTCCAATCAAGTCACTTGCACATATTGGGTTGTATGCCTCTAAACAAATTTGAAGAAAATATTAAAAAACATAAAATTATGTAGTTATAAATTCATTAGAAAATAATTAAATATACATTTTTTTAATTATGGTGCGCCCATCTTCTTAAAGTCAAAGAAAAGCCTAACTTTTAAAAATGTTCCCTCCCCCCTTCCTCCTGCCTATCCTGCCTAACCTGTATAGAAAAGATACATGTACTTACCTATTTTTAATCCACTCCAGTCACAGGATCCTGCAGATCCAGCTCAGGGAGCGCTTGACAATGGTTTGGAATTCCAGAAACTATCACATCACCTATGGGCTCCCATGGCCTAGCCATTGACAGCGCTCCCGCTGCTCAGTGAAACAGGGGAGTCGGAGCAGCAGGATTGAGCTGGACTGGATTAAAAATTGGTAAGTACACATATATTTTCATACATTCATATCTTTTCATACCACATATCTTTTCATTTTCAGGATAGATAGAAAAGGAGGGGGGGGGGAGGGATTTTTAAGAATAACTAGACTTAGGCTTTTCCTCCATTTTAAGTATTTGAATCCTGTAACCTCCTGCTCAGCAGGCATGACATCTGAACTTCTGTATAGGGGTATATACACATACACACATATAGGTGTAAAAGGAGCAGAACCCTATCCCTGCGCTACTGAAATTATTTGCATGGATGGTGTTACCCTCCTTTCACACCTATATGTGTGTATGTGTATATATACATATATGTGTGTGTATATATATACCCCTATACAGAAGCTCAGATGTCATGCCTGCCTCCAAAGACGCCCAAAGAATGCCCAATAAACGGCTGAAACAACACACCTGGGCGTTTTTGTTTCAGGTGTTTATTGGGCATTTTTTGGGTGTCTTTGGAGGCAGGCATGACATCTGAACTTCTGTATAGGGGTATATATACACACACACACACATATATATATATATATATATATATATATATATATATACACATACACACATATAGGTGTGAAAGGAGGGTAACACCATCCCTGCAAATAATTTCAGTAGCGCAGGGATAGGGTTCCGCTCCTTTTACAGCTATATGTGTGTATGTGTATATATATATATATATATATATATGTGTGTGTGTGTGTATATACCCCTATACAGAAGTTCAGATGTCATGCCTGCCTCCAAAGACGCCCAAAAAATGCCCATTAAACGCCTGAAACAAAAAGGTGTGACAGGAGCGGAACCCCATGCCTGCGCTAATAAAAATTCTAAAAAAAATGATCTTTTTTTTCTGGGTCTGGACATGCTACAGAGCTGAAACTTCCCAGGTACACTTTTTAGACCCCCCCCCCCCCCCAGACACTAAATCCAAAGAAATCTCTTTTTTCTTTTTTCTATAATTTTTTCAATAATTGGCTCTCTATCAAAAACGACAATTTTTAAGAACTTGTTTTTGTGTGATAAATAGTCCCTGGGGCATGACCCACAACCTTAAGCACTTTTTAGGGGCATTTATTGGGTTTTAGGGCTTCAAAATGGTGTTTTTTGATTCCATATATACAGTATATATATATATATATATATACATATATATATATATATATATACATATATATATATATATATATATATATATACCCCTATACAGAATTTCAGATGTCATGCCTGCCTCCAAAGACGCCCAAAAAATGCCCAATAAACGCCTGAAACAAAAACGCCCAGGTGTGAAAGGAGCGTAGCCCCATCCCTGCGCTATTGAAATTCTAAGAAAAATTATCTTTTTTTTCTGGTTCTGGACATGCTACAGAGCTGAAACTTCACAGGTACACTTTTTAGACCCCACAGACACTAAATCCAAAGAAATCTCTTTTTTTTTTTCAATAATTTTTTCAATAATTGGCTCTCTATCAAAAACGACAATTTTTAGGAACTTTTTTTTGTGTGATTAATAGTCCCTGGGGCATGACCCAGAACCCTAGGCACTTTTTAGGGGCATTTATTGGGTTTTAGGGCTTCAAAATGGTGTTTTTTAATTACCGAAGTTCGGGTCCCATTGATTTCAATGGGGTTCTGGAATCCGGACCCGAACTTTCGGGAAGTTCGGGTGTTCTGGCCGAACCAAACATTTCAAAAGTTCGATCATCCCTATCCTTCAGGTGCCTTTTGGCAAACTCCAGACAGGCTGTTAAGTGCCTTTTACTGAGGAGTGGCTTCCACATGGCCACTCTACCATACAGGCCTGATTGGTGGAGTGCCGCAGAGATGGTTGTTCTTCTGGAAGGTTCTCCTCTCTCAACAGAGAAATGTTGGAGCTCTGTTAGAGAGACCATCAGGATCTTGGTCACCTCCCTGACTAAGGCCCTTCTCCCCCGATCATTCAGTTTGGCCGGGCTGCCTGCTCTAGGAAGAGTCCTGGTGGTTCCAAACGTTTTACATTTATGGATGATGAAAGCCACTGTGCTCATTGAGACCTTCAATGCTGCAGAAATTTTTCAATACCCTTCCCTAGATCTGTGCCTTCATACAATCCTTTCTCGGAGGTCTACAGACAAATCCTTGGACTTCATGGCTTGGTTTGTGCTCTGACATGCACTGTTAACTGTGTGACCTTATATAGACAGGTGTGTGCCTTTCCAAATCATGTCCAATCAACTGAATTTACCACAGGTGGATTCCAGTCAAATTGAAGAAACATCTCAAGGATGATCAGTGGAAACAGGATGCACCTGAGCTTAATTTTGAATGTCATGGCTAAGGCTGTGAATACTAATGTACATGGGATTTTTTAAGTTTTTATTTTTAATAAAATTGCAAAGATTTCACACAAACTTCAGATGTGGTCCCTTGCTTGGTTTTAAACGGCCCTTGGGGCACTATTTCATCCACTAACACCAACAAAGGGGCACAATTCCTCCCAATGACCCCAATGATGGGGCACAGTTCTTCCCAATGACACCAACAACATTCCCAATGACACCATTGGTGGGGCACAGTAGCTTCCAATGACACCAACAATGGGGCCCAATGACACCATTGGTCTCACTGACACCAATAATGGGGCTCCATCTGTCTCACTGACACCAACAATGGGACACAATTCCTCCCAATGACACTAACAATGGGCACAATTTCTCTCAATGACACCAACAATGGGCACGATTCCTCTTACTGATACCAAAGATGGGGCATTGCTTACTCCTACTAATGCCGGACAATGGGCACAATTTCTCTCAATGACACCAACAATGGGCACGATTCCTCTTACTGATACCAAAGATGGGGCATTGTTTACTCCTACTAATGCCGGACTACTGATGGCCACAATCCGGCCCCCCTTATAGTCTGAAGAACAGTAAACTGGTCCTTTGTTTACTAAGTTTGGAGACCCGTGCTAGATCAAACTCCGTTGGTGACTTTTGGGTTTTGCAAGCCCTCGGGATAACATCAGTGTGCACAGTCAATGGAGGCAGGGCACTGACCGTTAGACAGGGTACACAATATATCCAATGTTCATTCAAGCCTATGCACTAATAGTAGACAAATGCCTCTTTTTTTGTACAATTTTAAGGGTCTTGTGCTATACCACCTTCGAAAAATGATTTGGCTTTGGAGTAAAATGCACCCAGACCACCAAAAATGTGGTCAATGTCATTGAGATCATTGTGTAGGTAAGTTTTATAAACCATAACATTGTTTGGAACAAAATTTTAATCCCCGAAAACCAACCTTGAAAGGCTCACAATTTTCGGCAGAGGAATAGTTAAAGTCATGATATTTTTAAAGAAAAACATACTTCAGGGGAGGATTCATCCAAGCGTAGAGTGCAGGGCATAGGCGCTCACTAAAACATATTTTGCAGGGTATATAATTCCCAAGGGCCCGGTCTCTGTGGGTGGTCGAAGGGCCTCCATAGATGGCAAGGATCGGGCCACTCAGTGCACAAGGCCCTCGTAATAAGAATATCTAATTAGATCTCAGTGAGATGAATTGATCTCATCAGATTGAGCGAGGTGGTGTTAATTATGGTAAACACTTTAGGATGGTTGAGCAACAGGCAAATTAGTTCATCAGTGGGAACGGGAGGCTCGCTCTCCATCCTTCTGTCTTCAATTAACCGCTGCTGTATTTAGAAAACCCCGAAACAAGCCATCCTCGGAGCAGTCATTCAAAACCCTCGTGGATTTCGCTGACGTGGGGGCCAAATTACTCATTATTCCTGCATGTGAGAATGCTATTTTTCACTTAAAACTAACTTTAGGCATTAGGGGAAAAGAGTTCTCTTTGATCAGTCGTTAAAATGAAAGGATGTTTTTTTTTTTTCCTCTTCCAAAATATCCCTGAAGTAAAGTCAGCCTTTGAAGGAAAACAGGATGCAAATCACGCTCCCTAATTCAACTAATTATACTTAGATTAAAAAAAAAGAAAAAAGAAAACATGCAACACCTTTGTGAACGTTGGCTGTTTTAGGATAGGCAACAGTGAGGCCTTGGTGCCATCTGAGGTCTGTAAGATGTTCACATCCTACAATAATTGCCTTTTTTTTTTTTTCTTGCCATCGAAAGAACAGGGCAAATTTGAGGCCTTGGTGACAGCTGAGGTCTTTTAGATGTTCACACCTTACAATACTTGCCAATTTATTTATTTTGTTTGCCATCGAAGGGATAGGAGACTTTGAGGCCTTTGTGGCATCTGAGGTCTGTAAGATGTTCACTGATTACAATAATTGGCTTTTTTTTTTTTCTTGCCATCGCGGAATAGGCAAATTTTAGGCCATGTGGCATCTGAGGTCTGTAAGATGTTCACACCTTAAAAAAATTGGCTTTTTCTTTTCTTGCCATCAATGGAATAGGTAAATTTGAGGCCTATGTGGCATCTGAGGTGTGTAAGATGTTCGCACTTTACAATAGTTGCCAATTTTTTTTTTTTTTTTGCCATCAATGGGATAAGCGACTTTAAGGCCTTGGTGGCATCTGAGGTCTTTAAAATGTTCAGAGCTTGCAATAATTTCCAATTCTTTTTTGTGCCATTCATGGGATAAGCAATTTTGTGTCCTTGGTGCCATCTGAGGTCTGTAAGATGTTCAAACCTTACAATAATTGCCAAGTTTTTGGGGTTTTTTTTGCCATTAATGGAATAGGCAAATTTGAGGCCTTGGCAGTATCTGAGGTCTGTAAGATGTTCACATCTTACAAAAATTGGCATTTTTTTTTCTTTCCATAGATGAAATAGGCAAATTTGGGGCCTATATGGCATCTGAGGTATGTAAGATGTTCACATCTTACAAAAATTAGCATTTTTTTTCTTTCCATTCGATGGAATAGGCAAATTTGAGGCCTATGTGGCATCTGAGGTCTGTAAGATGTTCGCACCTTACAATAGTTGCCAATTTTTTTTTTTGCCATCAATGGGATAGGTGACTTTAAAGCCTTGGTGACATCTGAGGTCTTTAAAATGTTCAGAGCTTGCAATAATTTCCAATTTTTTTGTGCCATCCATGGGATAGGCAACTTTGAGTTCTTGGTGCCATCTGAGGCCTGTAATATGTTCACAGCTTACAATAATTGCCAAGTTTTTGGGGTTTTTTTTGCCGTTAATGGAATAGGCAAATTTGAGGCCTTGGCAGTATCTGAGGTCTGTAAGATGTTCACACCTTACAATAGTTGCCAATTTTTTTTTCATCGATGGGATAGGCAACTTTACGGCCTTGGTGGAATCTGAGGTCTTTAAGATGTTAAGAGCTTACAATAATTGCCAACTTTTTTTTTTTTTTTTTTGCCATCGATAAAACGGCAAGTCTGGATTGGAATGCAACAAGTCACCGAAGGCTGCCATTTTGGACTCAATCAATTTTTGAGTGTGTTTTTTGCCACAAATCCAATTGAGCTGTTCACATTGCAAGTGAATTTTTACTTTGCAAGGGAAAATTCCCTTAGAATAATAAATGTGGTTAAAATTTACTTTGCAAGGAATACCCAAGGAACATAAAAAAAAACTGTATTTATGCTTGCATATGATTGGATAATGGAAGCCAGAAGAGCTTTTCCTTATTCGCCAAGTCAAGGAAAATTCCCATGCATCGTAAACAGACTATTCCCTTTTAGTAACTCAACCCTGACAGTATGTGAAAAAACATCTAAAATATTGGGCCATCCAAAGATATGTCTACCACTTCTGTGAAAGGTAACAGAAACATTTTAAATATATATCTCATGTACCAATTTCAGTTATTAAGTGATCTGTACACATATCTTTTTTCATTTCTAAAGTAGATGTAAACCCAATCACTAAATTCTCATTTAATTTCAAAAGTAATTTTCTATTTTTTATTTTATTTTTTTAAGGTATTATCATAAAAATAATGCCTCATGATCCTATCATGAAGGTCCTTGTTCAGACAATTTCTGTTATATTCTGTTGACCATGTGCCTTCAGGGTGGAAGTGATAGGTGAAGCGTACGCTGGTAACTCGTGCGGCGTCCCCTCTGGGACACATTTTTGGGGCTTTTCTGTTATACTCCGATTGGGAGTCTTTTTATCTACTTTTTATCTGTCTGTACCAAGTTGCTTTTGGATTTTCAAAATAAAGCGATTTTTACCGAAGTCACTATGAGGACCCTCTCTTTTCTTTATACACACTGAGACATTCAAGACACGAGAGGAAGGAGAAGAGGGAGGACGTATCCAGGCGCCACAATTGTATTGGTCATGGAGACCACCTGAGTCTGAATGATCCCCCTGCCGTAAGGCAAGAGAGGATCCATTTAATCTGGTGAGTTGGACCCACAGCCCCCATGCACATGTTTTTTTTTTCCGTGGTGTGTTAACACACTCAAAGACTAACACCAGGTGCATAAAAAAGTGCACACACGCAAACGTGGGAAACACAAAAAATGCACAGGGTGTGCAAAATGGTCCTACCTCCGAAGAGGTTGGACCCTGACCTTGATCCCCCGGGGCGCAAGACTCATGACAGGGACTGAGGTACTTCCAATGGTCTGCCTGGCCGAAACCAGGCAAACCCCGTTCTCCAGGGAGACTGCCGAAACAGCCCACCCCAAGTACTGGGTGGGGCTCCCCCGAAGGGAGACCCCATGAGAGAGGGCGAACTAAGCCAGAAGGCCATATCCACCCCCTCCCAAGACTTTCAATGCAGGCCCGAGGACCACACCCTACTCGTCGTGCATGGAAGAAAAAGGTGATAGTGAAGTGACACAACAACAAAGAAAACACACACAAGCAAAAAGGTGGGGAAAGGGGAGTGGGGGAAGTGCTAAGTGCCAATGTGAAATACAATAGTAGGCCTTCCGGCCGGAATAAAAAATTCCTCTGGTCTGAGCCAAAAGGCCTGTCCCAAGAGGCAGGTGTGAAAAAAGTGTGTATGGTGCAGTGACCAAGGTGCCCCCATGCACATGTGGTGATCCTGGCCTTCACTCCCTGCATGAATTAGTGTTCTACATCTCCTTTGGGACTAACACTGCTCCACTTCCCATTTCTGCATTTATCAACTCATGGGGATTAAGTCAAGACTATAGACTGTTTTATTTTAAATTCATATTGCTGAACATTTGGCCATTGCACTTTCGTCTATTGCACTTTATTGGTGTATTTCACTTAGGTGTATATATGGACTCATAATTTTGTATTGTTAAATTTTTTTGACAATTGCACTTTTGTCTATTGCACTTTATTGGTCTTTGTTGGCACTATTTCACCTAGGTGTATATATATTTATCTTTTTATTTATCAACCTTTATTATTTATTATATTATTGGCACAAGTTATTACTAAACACATAGCAAGTGCTGTGTTTGTGGGAGAAGGTACAATTGCTTTCTCCTCTTCATTGTTCACTCTTTTGGCTCTAGCAGGCCGGACCACAGCAGCTGCTTCATTTTTGTTTTTTAATTCAGTAATTTTTTTTTAGCAGTATATAAATAAATTCCTGGCGTGGGTGACCTAACATATATAGAGTGACAACATTATATCCAATGAGTGCTCCTGTGTAGTCATCTACGTTTCTTTAGATCTAATAAAAGTTTATTTATCTTGAAAAAAAGGCCATAGGATAAATAACCAACACATTTTGGGGGGGTCACAGCTCCGACCTCAAGATAGCATAAAAATCTAAAACAGCAAGCTTATAATTTATTAATAGGGGATGATATACTCTGACAATTTATATTGTTTTTTTAGAATACCTTACCAATAGGTGATGTTGGTGTTTTGGATTTTCCTATTTATATTGTTTTTTTGCTTTCTTGTCCTTAGACCGTGATGAAGGGAGAGATGTGAGCCCGAAACGTGTTGGATTTAGCCTGAGACTTAATGCCAAACGAACCTAATAGAAACCTATGGCCATCTCATACTTTCATATACTGTTTTGACCTCTCCAAGGACCCGTGGAGATTCCACAATTGACAGAGAACTGCCTTCAAGAATTATACATTGAGTTATTTTCAGATATTAAAGAGTTTAATGCTCCACCAACACTGTGTAGTCACCCTGTCACACAGGCTTCTGATGGAGAATACAATTGGCTGTTCCAACACATATTAGAAATGCCATGCAGCTATTGCTGGAGTGCATGTAGACAGGAATTGGCTGCAACAGCCTGCAGTAGATACACAGCACTAAGATGAGTAAAGGATAAAAAGTAAAAAAAAAATACAAGTTTTTATTTTTTAAAAAGGACAATTAATTATGTTTTTAAGCACACAGGGCAAACTAAAAGTTTTTCCATTAAGGTTTATATCTACTTTAAATATGGATTTTTAAAGTGGTGTATTTATTGACAGACTATTTTAAAATGTGGTGTTTTTGTGTTAAAGAAAAAAAAAAAAAAAAGATCTATGTATTTGAATAATTTAACTAAGGCTAAAAGGTTGTTTGGGATTTTCCTTTACTTTGTGGGTGATCGGTGATGTAGAAGGAACTTTTTGGAGGGCTGATGCTTTTGTAGCAGAAATACTGCAATTTTTCTTTTTTTGTATTATTGTAGAATACAGTTGTGCGCAAATTTAAAGAAGAGACCAGATTTGAAAAACTGAAGGGCAGATAATAAAAAGTAAAAATGCTGAAAACAAAAAAATATGAAATAAAGGTAATAATAATAATAATAATAATAATAAAACAATAATAATAATAATAATAAAATAAATGAAAACAATAACAAAAATAAAAATGCTAAAAATAAAAAAGTAAGGTAATAAAAATAAAAAATAGAAAGCAAAACATTAACAAATTAGGTAATAATAGAAAAACAATAATTAAAATAATAACAAAAATTGCTTAAAATGGAGGAAATGTTTTGCACCTTTATGACAGAGGGTCATATTGGAACTTAAAAATAATTTGCTACATTTATTTTTTCGTGTATCACAACACTTTTATTAACCTGGGAATGTAAGACAAAAAAGTGTAATTTAGGAAAAACTGATGTACTCCAGATTCTTACTTAACTGGCCAGACAAACGTGTTTTATTTAGATGTGTGTCTGTTTATTATGCACCGCCCATTCAGTTCCTCGCTTCTATGCATTTTCCAACTGCTGCAAACTGACAGTTAACAATGGTACACACATATCGGAGGATTGCACACCTCAAAAAAAAAAAAAAATGCATATTAGCTCACAAAACATGTACAAAACTATTACCTAAAATAAAATAAAAAAAATGTAATTACAAAAACACTACTAAAAACAATTCTGCTGGCACAAATGTAGAATTTTTAGTAAAAAAAAAAAAAAAAGTAATTACAAGAATCAAAATGGTCATAAATATTTTTTTATCAATAAACCTGTACCGGCCTAAGAGCAAGTGACAAGTACCCACAATGCACTGCTTGCTCATTAAGCATCCGCCTTCAAGTATAGAACAACAGGCACTTTACATTCCCAGCTACAAGCCGGCAAAGGGTTAAAGTAAATTTTAGCCACCTGCCCGAGCAGGCTTTTTGACTTAAGCAAGGCTTATCTTCTTGCACACTGCCGAGGGAGTGATCCTGTTTTTCTTAATTTATTCTCCAGTTTCAAAGTTAAGCCCCCCAAATTTGAGTGTAGCCATATTAGATGTTTAAAACTACAGAATTAGTTACCTTTTTTGATGCACTGGAATATCTATAAACCGTAATGAAAACAAACACATTCAGACTGATATGTTTGACTTGGCCCATCTGAAAGTTCATGCGTGGAGCTAATAGCTCTCCTCGATGAGTCATTGACCACATGTTAATTTACCTAAAAGCAGAATTGGGAACGCAGGTCTCTGGTAAGCACGCAGCCAAAAAATCCCACATTTCATTTTTACATTTTTTTTTTTCCCTTCCTTTAATGGCCAGTGTTAATGGCTATATTCAACATCATCTTCTTTGGCACTGGAGCTTAATACAATTCTAACAATGCATAGAGAGGGAAATATTACATTACAGGAAATTTAAATATAATTACTTTTTTTTTTTTTTTATAGAATATACACATCTAGAAAGAATGTTTAAATATGTTTAATTGCATAAAATTCTTATTATATCTTAAAAATATTTGGGTGAATTTTACCTGGTCCACAAACAGTTTGAGCATGTTTAAATAAGAAAAAAAGACATTACTATATAGTATGTGTGTTATCGTTTCTATTATAATATAACATATAATAATATATAAAATATAATAATAATATATTAATATTAAAATAATAATAATAATAGTATTAAAAAATAATAGGGGGCACAGTGGTGTAGTGGTTAGCACTTTCAACTAGCAGCAAGAGGGTCACTGGTTCAAATCCCAACCATGACACTACCTGCCTGGAGTTTGCATGTTCTCCCTGTGCCTGCGTGGGTTTCCTCCGGGTACTCCGGTTTCCTCCCACACTCCAAAGACATGCTGGTAGGTTAATTGAATCCTGTATAAATAAAAAAAAAAAAAATTGGCCCTACTGTGTATGTATGTGAGTTAGGGACCTTAGATTGTAAGCTCCTTGAGGGCAGGGACTGATGTAAATGTGCAATGTATATCTAAAGCGCTGCGTAAATTGACAGCGCTATATAAATACCTGAAATAAATAAATAAATAATAGGTTAAAACATGTGTTTCTTCTGCTGTACTGTCTCTTTAGCTAACCTCTACTGTTCTGGGAATCCTTTGTCATTTAATGGAAAGAAGACAAGGGGATTATGGGACTTTATCGGTGCCTAGCTAATGAAGCAATTATACGGCCAAACAGACTTTATTATATTAAAATAAAATTATTTTTTATTTAAATATCACAAGGTTTAAAAAGCTTATACATAAAGTAAAACTATATGCTGAATAAGATAATTTTACGCATATTGGTCCATTACCCTTTACAAATTTGGCCGGTTTTGCCGGAAAGGTTTCTTCAGAAATTGAGCGTAAGTATGGATCCCACTATTAAATGAACATATATAATCAATATAATTAGTTTCACGGATGACATTTGTCATTCAATGTTTATTTCATAATTTAGTGTGTGTGTATATATATAATATATATATATATATATATATATATATATATATATATATCCACAGTTTTTATCCTGATGAAATTCATATTAAATTGTTAATATTGAACTAGGGAGACATTTTTATATCCAGTATCATCTCATTGTTAATTATATACCAGTGAACCGGGTATGATCAGTCAAAAACAGTTTAAACAGTCAAAAACATTATGTTTGTTTAATGTACTCCTAAAATAAATGACAAATTTTATTTTAAAAAAAGTGCTAATTACATTTAAAGCAGAAAAATTAGGCTGCATGAAGATCCTGATCCAAAAACAGGCATTTTTAGAGTTTTAAAAATGTATTGTAAAATTTTAGGGAAATTCAAAATAATGATTTAAAAACACAGCTAGCATTGCCTCTCACTTAGTGGGAGGTGGGTGAGTTGAGCTGTCTGTTAAAGCATTGAACCTGTGATCTGTGATATATTTTTCTATGGAACTATGCATGTTAATGCCTATAAAAGGATATATAAAAAACAATTTAAACAATTATTATGTCAAATCTTTTTGCTTTATAATGATACTATGCAGAATGTTAGTAAAATATCCACATCAATTTTAACTATCTGAAGGATTTAAAAATATAAGGAGATTGCTAGGGAGAAAAGCAATGAACAATTTACAATTTTTCAAATGATTTATTCTATGACTCCTGACTTATTCTTGTTTTTAAGAGTAATTTTTACATTTAATTCTATTTTCCATATTTGTTGATTATCTAGAAATTTTATATTTTTTCACATCATGGGGTGATCTATACAATCATAAACCCCCTATATAATCCCTCTATAGAGCAAAAATGGCAACTGAATTTCTGAAAGTCCCACATAGTGCAGGGTGTAATGAAACTTTACTGGGGAACTAAAATTGCCAAAATGTCCTAATACAAATGACTATAGGTGAACAGATCATAGTAATTGCAATTGCAAGTGAGTCGTACAATTTTGGGGTGTAAGGTCTTCTTACACCTAAAAATGAATTCTAAATTCTTACTATCTCTTTGTTCTTACATTCTCCAAAAAATAAAAATCAGCTGAGGATATTTTTTTAATTATAAATTCAACTCTATTCTCTCACCTGCACCTAAAATTATGAGATCGTGTATAATAATAATACAAATAATAATAATAATAATAAAAATAATAATAATAATAACAACAATAATAATAATAATAAAAATAATAAAAATAATAGTTTAATTTGTATTCATCTCTACAAAAATACTTCTGTAAGTTAAGCCCCTTATTTTAATTCTAAACCTCCTACAGTTAATAAAAAAGCACCCATATAACTTCTTTTAAATATTTTGGGAGCAAATCTGCAGTATCTGCATCAAAATTTAAATGAGCAAATACAGAGGTGACTAAAATAATATAGAATCAGAATAAAAAAATGAATGAAAAGCTTAAGAATATTAAATCAGTATGACAAGGTTGTTGGGCCTTAAATTTTATATGGATTTCTAATCATCAACAAGTGAATTGAAATAAAAAAAATAAAAAAAGAAAAAAAATAACCTCTCTTCCAAGGATTGTATCTCTCCTAAAACCATAGTTCTAAAAAAAAAAAAAATTGGCTCTCATTCCCGTTTCTCAATGTCTCTCCGTCATTATAAAGGATTGTCTTTCCGTAGCCAGCCTTTCACTCGTGGCTGTTACTCAGGAAAAAATTAAAATGGACGTTTTTGGCAATAAACATTACATTAAGCCTGGACATTATTGCAAGCTTGAATTTGAAAGCTGATCCCCAGCGTTTGGGTTGCATGAAGAGACCCCACACGTGGCCAGTAATGTAATGTACAAAAGACCACGCCGAGTCTCTTCCCTCGTCACTTAAAGGAGAACTGCAATTCCTGGGAGGCGTGGGTGTGCATTGGGGGGGTTGAGTCCTAAAACGTTGTTTGTATGATTTGTCAATGTTTGTGTTTATGAGTGGAGGAAACGCGGGGATTTTCTGCTCTTCGAGTCAGGAACTGCTCTTGTAGTGTTTATCGTATTTTCATGATGCAATCACACGCTTCATGTGGACACGTGTTTATTTGGGTTGTAAAAAGATGTGTACAGCATCCTATAAGGGACAATCTGCCTTATTATGAAAGAAATTTGGATTGCGTGTGGCAAGATTTAACTGCTTCCCTTCCGTCATTACTGGACCCCCTTGCGGTCCAGAGCGGTTTTCAGGTTTTGGGGCTGTGGTCGCTTGTCTGTCTTTTTATGGAGGTGAGGAAAAGGTAAAGTTCAAGTATAATCTACTTATATTTTGCTTTGGCTGGTTCTTTCCGCCCCCTCTTATCAACATGCTAATTAAAAATTTAAATAAAACATACATACCTTATTTTAGACCCCATGATGTCATCACTGGGCTTCTGTGCTTCCCTATGCAATGCAGGCAGATCATGGCTGGTGGGAGGGGCCAGCGGGGTGCTTTATATAGCTTCCTGAAAACATCACAGCACCCTGCCCCGGTACTCTCGACAAGAGCCAACAGCGCTGAGGCAAGCAGTGGGAGAGGTTATGCAAATATTAAAATGCCTTGATGGGTGGGTGTCAGTCTGGAGAAGTGGGCGCTCCTAGTATTTGCACGCAGGTTCTGCCCACATGTGATGCTGAGCCTCATTGATTGAAAGAACTATATCCAATAAATTAATGGGGAGGTCCACGGACAGTCAGGATGGGGATCAAAACGCCCTAGATCAGGGGTCTCCAAACTTTCTAAACAAAGGGCCAGTTTATTATCCTTTAGACATTAGAGGGGCCCGACTGTGAAAAGTAGAAGTTGAAAATGTCCTGGCGTCAGTAAAAATGCCCCATTATTGGTGCCAGTGAGAGGAATGGTGCCCCATCATTGGTGTCAGTGGGAGGAATAGCGCCCCATCATTGGTATCAGTGGGAGGAATGGTGCCCCATCATTGGTATCAGTGGGAGGAATGGTGCCCTATCATTGGTGTCAGTGGGAAGAATAGAGTCCCATGGTGTCAATGGGAGTAATAGTGCCCCATCATTGGTATCAGTGAGAAGAATAGTGTCCCATCATCTGTGTCATTCGAAGTAATAGTTGCCCATCATTGATATCAGTGGGAGGAATAGTGCCTCATTATTAGTGTCAGCGAGAGGAATAGTGCCCCCTTGTTGGCGTCAGTGGGAGAAATGGTGCTCCATAATTGGTGTCAGTGGGAGGAATAGCTCCCCAATGTTGATGTCAGTCTCAGGAATTATGCCCCATTGGTAATGTCAGTGGGAGGAATAGGGTCCCAATGTTGGTGTCAGTGGGAAGAAAAAGGGTCCCATCATTTGTGTCAGCAGGAGGAATGGCCCATTGTTGGTGTCAGTGTTAGAAGTTATGCCCCACGGTTGGTGTCAGTGAGGAGAGTACTGCCTTTTATCAGAGGGAAGAATAGTACCTCAAGGGTCAGATAGAGATAAGCAAAAGGCCACATCTGGCCCCAAGGCTGCAGTTTGGAGACCACTGCCCTAGATGATGTTGTTGATGCTCCAGCCAGAAAATGAGGTGGGCTCTATTGAAATTGCTGCAGCTTCTAAACCACATTGTGAGAAACTCGAATTATGCAGTGAGCAACTTTAGTACAGTAAAGGAACCATACTTAGCAATATTATAGTTCTAAACCCCACCGACAACCCACATTTTACATGCCCACTTTTCAGGTGGGGGACACCCAAATCAAGTCCACCTATTGGGGTCAAACCTGGACCTCATCCCTTAAAGAGGAAGTAAACCCTCCTCAGGAAGTTGTACCTATAGGTAAGCCTATGATAAGGCTTACCTATAGGTACTGTAAATATCTCCTAAACATGCACCGTTTAGGAGATATTTACCTTTAATGCAGCCAGTGACGTCACTGGCGCATGCGCTCTGAAGGAACGGCAGATCGTGCCGTTCCTTCAGAGCCCCGTGCCGTGACCGTCGGCTCCCACGCGCGTGCGCGGGAGTGACGTCACCGCGGCTCTGGCCAATCAGATGGCCGGATGCCGCGATCCCGGAAGACGGGCGACTATACATGTCGCCCGTCATACAGGTAAGCGGACGGCACGGCGGGGGCTCGTTCTAAGGTAAGTATTTCATAATGAGCTAGTATGCGATGCATACTAGCTCATTATGGGTTTCTCTTTCAGGATGTAAAGAAGAGAAAAAATTTTTTTCTCCTGTACAACCTCTTTAAAGTGCAAGGACTGATTATCACACTCAGTTTATGGGCTACTTTTTTGACTATTCTTACCCAGACCCTGCCTCTAAATAAGTGGGAACCACCCTCCATTAATGACTATTTTTATGCAGTGCATAGTGTGATATGACCAGTTGGCATCTATCTTATGCCGCCAGACTCATCCACTTTACCAACCGTTTAGTGTCTGCTACCCCTCTCTACCTTTTTAGACCCTTTTTCTGGTAAGAGGCTGATTTTGCTTTTTTCACTGGAAGTTGAGAGCACAGGTTTTGCAGTTTTGTTTCACTGGAAGAGTCTATTTGGATATTATTTTGCAGTTGCTTTCATCCACCGGGTAAGGGGGAAATCCACAAGGTGGTGGGAGTCCACCTATTATTTGGAATAGCACCTGTCTGATTCCTGCACCTTTGAAAATATATTCATCCTTGTTTTGTCACATATATATGGTATTATGGCATTATGGCATTATATATATATATATATATATATATATATATGGACTTTTTATTGACTTTGATTTCATTAACTCTTCCTTTATTTCATTATTGGAATATATTGTTGTATATCACATTGTTTTATATATGATTTTGCGCACCAATAAGCTGTGGAGAAAAAAAAAAACATGCAGGGAAGAGAAGGAGGGATGTTTTAAAGGGGAAAGGGAGGGACATATATTATCTGTTTTTGTTTACAAAAAGTTACAGCCAAAGGAATTGTGATGGTCCTTTAGGTTAATCATTTGAAATAATAAAAAACAATATGATGTTCAAACTTTTGACTTCTTTCTTTAATAACTACATAACACAGTACTTGTACTTTTACTTTCAGTACTTGAGTAGCAATTTTTTAAAAAAAACTACTGGTACTTTTACTTTCAGTACTTGAGTAGCAAAATTAAAAAAAAAACTACTTGCAATACTTAAGTACAAAAAATGTTGAATACTTTAGTACTTCTACTCAAGTCACTTTTTGATCGAGCACTTGTACTTTTACTCAAGTATGGGTTTCGAGTACTTTATACAAGTGTGCTGAAGGAGCTCTCAGACCACCATGGAACGTGTAAACAGGAATTATTATCCCTTTTAGGGAAACCATGCCCCTGGGTTTTTGAGTTTGAGTTGGACTTTGAATCCAACTTTGAGTTGGACCAGATTTATGGGAAGTAGTAGCCTGCAGGGAACCAAGATGTAGGTTGCAGTCTAGTGTGGGAATACACCCTTATGCTTAGGCCTTGAATAGGCTCAAGGAGAAAGTCCATCTCAGGGAACCTATAGAAGAGGAAGGTATGGTGCAGGTCAGTATCCCCCATGTTAAATTTGGAACTGAACAGAATGTCTAGTGTATAGATAACGTCTACATCTGTGTTGGGAAGTACTTTGGCACATTTTTCATGTTACAGCAAAACGTTGAAAGGCTGATCATGTGGTCATTCCTTTACTTCTGGAGGTGGATCTCTGGCCGGGAGCTTGTGAGTAATCAAGATAGCGGAGTTCCCCCATGCTACAGGTGCATGGTACCCCATCTCGTTCCTGTTGCAGGAGGAAGATGGGAGGCATCCTGAAATGGCATGTCCATTTCTGGTGGGGAAGCAGGGCCCTGCCCACAAACCCAATAGGGCTATCCAGCTTAATGTTGCAGTATGCGAAAGGTCTACTAAATCAGGCCCAATGTCTTTCTTCTTCCAGCCAGTTACTTAACGACCATCGAACCTTCCAAAGAAATGACACGGATAAAATAAATGAAGACATTCTAGGTCTTGTGTTTGCAGGGAATGAAATGTTCATAGGCAGGGGGGTGACCTCGCCGCACAGAGTTTAATGAAGGCAGAGTATGTTTATAATAAAGAAGAGGGGAAATTTTTCACCCGTTCACATGAAACTTGACTTTTACGCTCCCAGCAACCTCTGACACGCAGAACACCTGTCAGATCACACCACGTGTCTCTCTCTGCTTTTCTGAAGGTCCAGCAAACCAAACACAGCTGAGGGATTCATTTTTCTTACAGAAATTGCCTGTGTTCCAGGACACAAAAAGGGATGGCGGCACGGTCCATTAGCAAAGCAGATTTGGCACTTGAGCTGGTTTAATTTATGGCACGAGAACTAAAAAAAAAAAAAAAAATCCATTAATTAAAAAAATATAGGTTTGCTTTTAGCATTTATGAACCTGAAGGTCAACTACATCTAAACACCAGGGATGAGGGGACTAATAAAGGCAAAATTCATATTGTAAAGCGCTGCGCAAACTGTCGGCGCTATATAAATCCTGTATAATAATAATAATATAGCTGTACCTATTTGACCATTGGCTAAAGTAGAAATTCTACATTTTAATCACTGAGCTAGTAAGGCTAAATTTGGCTTAAACAAATCAATTTTTTTCCCCTTTATTTAAATGGTCTTTTTTTTTTTGGACAGGGGGTGGTGGTGGTGGTGGGGGATGGAATTGTTCCATGTGTGGATGGTAAATCCATTGCAGTGACTGACAGTCCCATCTCTCATAAGCTGATGATAGCAGGTTGCTTGCACTCTATCTTCCTCTCCCCTCATTCATTCACAAAACATCTTGTATTATTTTTAACATAATAAAAGATGTGAATGGACATGGGAAAATCCTGATATTCATCCACCCTTTGCTGTCATCTTTTCTCAAACTGGAGGATTTGTCACTGCACAAGGCTGTTAGATAGGGGGCTTGCCAACCCTCATGTGCTAGTAAAAAAGTGAAAAAGCAAAAAAAAAACCCCCCAAAAAACAAAACAAACAGATTTTATTAACATACATAATATATATATATATATATATATATATATATATATATATATATATATATATATATATATATATATATTATACATCCTATATATCATATATAATACATAAATATATATATAAAAAAAAAAATATAGATATATATATATATATATATATATATATATATATATTATACATCCTATATCATATATATAATATATAAATATATATAAAAAAAACATATATATATATATATATATATATATATATATATATATATATATATATATATATATATGTTTTTTTAATATATATATATATATATATATATATATATTATACATCCTATATATCATATATATAATATATAAATATATATAGAAAAATTATATATATATATATATATATATATATATATATATATATATTTATAAAATATATAAAAATGTAAGCCATGTAAATACACAGCATTGGCAGCACAGCAAATCTGGGACAGTTGGCAGCTATGCTGATGGTGACAACAGTGAATCATGCCTGTACAATGAGTGTTTCATGAAAGTAACAATGGTCTACATGGCCACTCTGCCAGAAATGTCTTGTATCTTGACAATCTGTCCTGCCAGTGCTGTGTCCTGGGCCATGTCCTGGGATCAACAGCATTACCCTTAATGTTGGTGAGAAATGCCATGCCGCCATTAATGGAGTGTGTGTAAATAGAAAGTAGCTGCAAAGAGGCAGCAGGAAATCAACATCATTGAGATAAAAAAAAGGTTAAAAACAAGTATGTTAATAAAGGGTAACTCAACTTTTGTGGGGAAAAAAATAGCAAATAAAGAAAAAACAATTCAGCGTATACAATTGCGACACGAGTCATATTGTAAATGCATGTTATTAAAAATGACCTTTCCTTTTCAATCTGCAGCTGTTGTCATTTTCTGAAAATGCAATATGGCTGCCTGGAGGTGTTCTGTACACAGAATGTATACTGACCACACCCCCAGAAACATAATTTCCTGCTTGTGTGATTGGCTCACCAATTTTCCCAGAAGTCTGCACTAAGATACAAGTCAGATTTCTGGCATCCCCTGCAACAAAAATGTCATTTTTGGTGAGATACTCCCAATAGGAACACGTCTAAAGGGATGGAGACCCAGCAGATTTCCTCATTAGAGCCCTGCAGCTGCACAGCTGATAGATAATTTTGAAACCCATTTGACCCACTCGGCACAGAGGAACAAACGATAATTTCTTCAGAATAACAAAAGGTAGGAATCTGCGACAAAGTTTGTTATAATTCTTGTAATGTACAGAGATCACCCAGAGGGGAATGTTTTTTTCTCAACAAAAGTGGAGTTACATTTTAAATGTAGTGCACAAAGCAAACTAAATGTTATTTATCGACTTTAATCCTAATTGTTTTATGCGAGCTGTTGCCGGATAAAATACAGAAGGCGTTTCTCTTCTCCTTGTTACCTGCATCAGCTCAGCACAGAGTAGATTTGGGTCGGGGTTGGAAGGCCGTCTATAGCATTTGTGGAAGTTGATTACTCCACCCCACCCCTGAGACAGCAGAGGATTGCAGCACCCCAATGTCTGCAGAGGATACAGGAGGAGAGCAAAACTGTCTGTTTCTGACTGGGGCCCTCAGTTGTCTCTCCAACGGGCCCCTCACTTCACCTCCTCTTCGAATGCCATTGCCTACACAAGTAGCCAGAGACCATGTGATCCTTGCCTAGGCTTTGGGTCACATGAGCTGGCTCTGCTGTTTCTCTACACTTGCGGCCAGAAAGAGATACAATGCTGCAGCCACGGCATCCATGGAAGTTTTGGAAAATGCAGGTTATGTACATCTTTTTCAATAGCAATTAACAGATCGCGATGACCTCATAAGGCGCTGACGACCCGGGAGACTGAGGAACCTTGCCCCCTAACGATCCCAGCTAATTTAGAGTGAAAAAAAAAAAAAAAAAAAGAAAATGGGAAGTTTTGGGATCGGTGCCTGTACATCTGCTGAAGGGGCTCAGTGCCCAAAAAAAAAAACATACTCCTTCCCAGCTGTCTCCAGCTAATTAACCCTTCACAGTCCAAATTACTTTTATTGTACTGCTTAAGGAGAAGCAGTTTATAACCATTGCAATCATATAGTAATTATGATCTGCTTCAGAAAAATGTTTTAATGTGTATATAAGCCTGTTTTGCATTTCTGCAATTATATACGTACATGAAGACTGTTGAATTTTTCATTACAGAGGCAGTCTCTGCTTCCTGATTTAAAGAACCAAATATTGATTGTGCTTTACTGTTCCTCTTTGTTAGTGCTAGTCAGTTTGCTTGGACCAGCCTTTCTCATCATATTAACCTATTATTGAAATATTTTTCAGGGATCGGAGGGAAGAACACTGGTGGCCGGTGGAAAGAATGCTCTTTACATTGGTGGTCAGTGGCAAGAACCTTCCTTACATTGGTGGTCAGTGGAAAGAATGCCCCTCGCATTGGTTGCCAGTGGAAAGAATGCTCCTTACATTGGTGGTCAGTGGCAAGAACCTTCCTTACATTAGTGGTCAGTGGAAAGAATGCCCCTCACATTGGTTGCCGGTGGAAAGAATGCCCCTTACATTGGTGGTCAGTGGAAAGAATGCCCCTCACATTGGTTGCCAGTGGAAAGAATGCTCCTTACATTGGTGGTCAGTGGAAAGAATGCTCCTTACATTGGTGGTCAGTGGCAAGAACCTTCCTTACATTAGTGGTCAGTGGAAAGAATGCCCCTCACATTGGTTGCCGGTGGAAAGAATGCTCCTTACGTTGGTGGTCAGTGGGAAGAATGCCCCTTACATTGGTGGTCAGTGGGAAGAATGCCCCTTCCATTGTTGGTCAATGGGAGAAATGCTCCCCTTACATAAGTAAAAAGAATGCCTCGTACGTTGGTAGTCAGTGAGAAGAATGCTGCTTTTTGGTGCCAAGTGAAGGAATTCTCCCCTTACATTGGTGGTCAGTGGGAAGAATGCCTCTTACATTGGTGTCCAACTGGAAAAAAATGGCAATGACATTGGTGGCCAATGGGAAGAATGTCCCTTACATTGGTAGCCATTAGGAAGAATAGTGTTTACTTTGGTGGCTTGTGGAGGAATTCTCTCCTTACATTGTGGCCAGTGGGAAGAATGCCCCTTACTTTGATGGCCAGTAAGAAGAATGCCCCTTACAATGATGGCCAGTGGAGGCATGCTCTTTACATTGGTGGCCTGGGGTGGAAAGCTCCCCTTACATTGGTGGCTAGTGTAGGAATGCTCCCCTTACATTGGTGGCCAGTGGAAAGATTGCCCTCCTTACAGACAGCTAAAAAAAAGATCATTGGTGTCATTCCTCTGGCTCTTCTAAGTAGCGTTGGACCTGGAATTATGCAAGGAGCATCAGATGGGAGGTAAATTAGCCACATATAAAGGAACCTCTACCAACCTCTGGAGCAACCTCTAGCCAGCCATCTAGTTAAGATGGCTGGCTTATAATGGACTAAATATAAAAGTCTGTCTAGACATCCACAAGGATGATGTTTAAAATACAGTATATCTAAATCAACTTTTAATCAACAATTAATGCATAGAGCCAGGTATTTTTTGTTGTTGCTATGTTCCATTAGAGAAATTTTTCTCAGACAGTTGTCCCCTGAACAGGAGAGGGGGGAGAGAGAGAGAGAGAGGCATTCATGGTTCCCTCAATGAACTGTAGCTCCCCACTCATGCAGCCCCAGACCATGAAACTCCCACCACCATGCTTGACTGTAGGCAAGACACACTTGTCTTTGTACTCCTCACCTGGTTGCCGCCACACGTGCTTGACACCATCTGATCCAAATATGTTTATCTTGGTCTCATCAGACCACAGGACATGGTTCCAGTAATCCATGTCCTTAGTCTGCTTGTCTTCAGCAAACTGTTTGTGGGCTTTCTTGTGCATCATCTTTAGAAGAGTCTTCCTTCTGGGACGACTGCCATGCAGACCAATTTGCTGCAGTGTGCGGCATATGGTCTGAGCACTGACGGGCTGATCCACCACCCCTTCAACCTCTGCAGCAATGCTGGCAGCACTCATACGTCTATTTCCCAAAGACAACCTCTGGATATGACGCTGAGTACATGCACTGAACTTCTTTGATCAACCATGGCAAGGCCTGTTCTGGGTGGAACCTGTCCTGTTAAACCTCTGTATGGTCTTGGCCACCATGCTACTGCTCAGTTTCAGGGTCTTGGCAATCTTTTTATAGCCTATAGCCTAGGCCATCTTTATGTAGAACAACAATTCTTTTTTTCAGATCCTCAGAGAGTTCTTTGCCATGAGGTGCCATGTTGAACTTCCTGTGACCAGTATGAGAGAATGAGAGCGATAACACCAAATTTAACACACTTGCTCCCCATTCACACCTGAGACCTTGTAACACCAACGAGTCACATGACACCAGGGAGGGAAAATGGCAATATGGGTCCAATTTGAACATTTTCACTTAGCGGTGTACTCACTTTTGTTGCCAGCAGTTTAGACATTAATGGCTGTGTGTTGAGTTATTTTGAGGGGACAGCAAATTTACACTGTTATACAAGCTGTACACTCACTACTTTACATTGTAGCAAAGTGTAATTTCTTCAGTGTTGTCACATGAAAAGATATAATAAAATATTTACAGAAATTTGAGGGGTGTACTCACTTTTGTGAGATACTGTATGTATGTCCAAACACAAGTTTATAACAATGGTAAAATGCTCCTAAACCAACACATTTCATGGGGCTATATTTCCATCTTCGTCAGGGCTTGAAAAAATGAAACATTGAGACAGTACATGTGGGCTCAAAAATGAGTCTATAGTTGGATACTTTTTATATGAATTTTTATACTTATATTTATACTGCAGTCTGTCAGCAGCTAGTTCAAGCAGGAGACACAGCCCCACAACATATTGTATTGCTAGTGTTCCACCTTTGGAATAAACTGGTGTTTGCACCTTAAATCCTAGCTATTTATCCAAACCACAACCCAAAGTGATCATGGAGGCCCTACAGTCTATAGAAACAGCCAGCCTAATATTTTTATACTCTACATTTACATCTTTACTGCAATGTTGGATAGTAACAAAAGATTTAAAGCAGGGGGTCTTCAAACTATGGCCTTCCAGTTGTTCAGGAACTACAATTCCCATCATGCCTAGTCATGTCTGAGAATGTCAGAGTTTTACAATGCCCCATGGGACGTGTAGTTCCGCAACAGCTGGAGGGCTGTAGTTTGTGGATCCCTGATTTAAAGTAATCATACAAAGAAACCTCAGAGATCCAGAGCTTTCATTTTCCTAAGTAATAAAAAAAAAAAAAACATAGAGATTCTAAACTTTCTCTACTCCATTCAAAACTGAAAGAAAAAGTTTTGGCTTCAGATGCACTTTAAGACACTAGTAGATTGGGCTCCCTGCATGACTTATCCTTCATCTTAACTGCTATTCAATAGGATGCTGACTAAATTCTTTAAAAACAAATGACCACTAGAGGGAGAACATGTAAATGTCGTAAAATAATGCAAAATGATTAGTCATATCAAAAATTACTTTTAAGTAAACATTGAAATATTACTTCAAATAAATGTGTATGAATATACACCATTGGGTTGATTTACTAAAACTGGAGAGTACAAAATCTTGGAAAGCTTTGGTAGTCAGGGCCGCCATCAGGGGGGGACAGCCTGTACACATGTAGGGGACCCAGGCGTCCCTAGGGGCCCAGGCCCAAATCAATGAGTTGATGCTGCTGTTTAGTAGCAAGTATAATTCGTTGTTACGGACCCGGGCACCCAAACCAATGAGTTTTTACTTTACTGTATAGTAGCAGCTAGAGCTTTCTTTCTGGCGGAACATGCTAGAATGCCGTTCTGGCACCTCCGCCAGAGACAGTGAGGGAAAAGCACTCTCTGTATACTATGGCTTTAGCAGGATGGCCGTGGAGTGAGACGATGCAGATTACTTAGTTCCAGCTGCAGCCTGAGTGAGGGGAAGGTAGAGTGATATCATCTGCACTCCGCCTCTCCCTGTAGACCAGATGTTGGTCTGGGCGCCAGTCACAGCTCAGCTGTGTGGAAGAGCTGTGCGGCATGTAGCCTTACTGACTGACTGCTCACTGTGGACTGGAGGCAAGTTGTTAGACATCACATTTTTGGTAAATTGACAATGTTGCTGGATGTGGGCCTGTGCTGTGACTGTCTCTGTTGGATTGGGCTGTGATTTTCTCTCTGTTGGATTGGGCTTTCTCTTTGCTGGATGTGGATGTCTCTTTTATGGATTGGGCTGTCTCTTTGCTATATGGGGATGTCTCTTTGCTAAATGGGGATGTCTCTTTGCTATATGGGGATGTCTCTTTGCTGGATTGGGCTGTCTGTTTGCTGTATATATGGGGTGTCATATTCGGTGGCCCTGGGGAATGTTGATATTTAGTCAGCTTGTTCAAATAAGCTTTGATAAAAGAAAAACCTGGAAGCTGACTGGTTTCGATGCAGAGTTGCACCAGATTTTGCACTCTCCAGTTTTAATAAATCAACCCCTATATCTTTCTTCAAAGGAAGAGTAGATCTAAATTCCAGCTTGTTTCATACACCCCTTTCCAAAACCATTAGCATTAAAATGTAGGTTAGCCACCTAGCTATAACAGTTTCTACTCCTCTGGGAAAGCTTTCCACAAGATTCTGGAGTACTGATATTGGATGGGAAGACCTGGCTCTCAGTTGGTATTCCAAAGGTGTCCAGTAGGGTTGAGCTTGTGACTCTGTGCAGGACACTCCTCCACACCAAACTGGTCACACCATGTCTTTAGGGAGCTGGCTTTGTACACAGGGACACAGTCATGGCAGAATAGAAAAGGGTCTTTTCCAGTGGTGGAACTACCAGGGTCACAAAGGTCACACTTTTCATTTCGCCACTGTAGGGGTGGGTTGGGAAGACCGGCACTAGCATAAGGGGCATTCTGTGCTGAATCCCCGGGCCCAGTGCCGGGACAAGTTACGGCACTGAGTTACAGTTATTTGCCTAACAGGGGTGCACTAGCGTGGGCACCCTGGATACCTGCCCCATATCTTTTGTGGAGTGCCTGGGGTCCCATACTGGGGATCATCCCCTCTGTGGCAGCCAGCATCTCTCCCCACTAACTGCCTGCATAGCTCACAGCAGAGCTCACTGAAGCCTCCTCGGCTCCGATGTTTTCCTGTACACAGACAGGAGGAAGCTGGGGAGAAGGGACATTGCACAGGAAGAGCCACACTGATGACCTGAGGTAATTGTTTATGGAATTTACAGAGGAAGGAGACCAGGAAGGGGGGGACAGGTAATAAGGATATATACCTGGAGGAGTGATTGAAGGGGGGGTTGTTAGGAGGATATGTGCTGGGGGTGCCTTGGGAAGTGAGGGGACTTGTGCTAGGGAAGGGGGGTCGGATTTCAAATCCCCCCACATCACCTTCTGGTACAAGTCCTCCCCCCTCCTAAAGCACCCCCAGCACATATCCTCTTACCCCCCCCCCCGTCATAGAGATGCCCCCTGCCAAAGAGTTGGTAATCTAGGTGTCTGGTACCCTGGCTGGCACCCCATAAGAGATAGTGCCCTCTCTTAGGATTTGTGCTACAAGTAGAAATAGGATTTCTGCTGGGAGGGGGATTTGGGGGAAGGAGGATTTGTTCAGGGGGGTTTTTGGAAAGGGGAATTGAGTGGGGGAGGATTTTTACTGGAATAGGGGGTTGTGCTGGGAGGGAGGATTTGGGGGGTTAGAAGAGGATTTATTCTGGAAGGGGACATTTGGAGGTAGGAGGATTTGTGATGGGAGGGGAAGAGGATTTGTTTTAGGATGCGGGATTTGAGGGTGGTGGATATAAGCACTGAAAGGAAGGGAGGGAGTGGGTATTTTTGCTAAAAGGATACAACGGGGGAACGAATTGCTTGCAGGGGGATTTTGCACTCTTCCGACCCCTACATGGTGCGTTACGCACCTCTGACTCCTGAACTCTTTTTGTTTTGTACTCCTAACTCTTACTATGCAACACACACCTGTCCCCTGCATTCTGTGCATTACATACTCATGGACCCTGCTCTCTGTGTATCAAATATTCCTAATCCTGGCACTGACTAGGACAGGAGGAGGGGGGAGGCAGCAAAATGCACTTTAGCCTGTGTAGACAAAAATCCATGCACCAGCCCTGGGGGGCTTCAAGACAGCAGGAAGGGGGCCCGCTGCAGGACAAGTGAAAGGGTCCTGCTGCAGGACCATAATATGGGGCCTTGCAATGGGAATAAAGGGCCCAGGGGATCAGTGGGAAGGGCCCTGGGCTTAGAGGGAAGAGCCCCGGCTAGAAATGAGGGGGGCCCTTCATGGTTTCCTGCACTAGGGTCCTGAAGGTTCTAGTTATGTCTCTGGTCTTCTCCAAAGTGTTACTAAAGGTTGGAAGTTCACAATAAACTAGAATTATTTCGGTATGCTATAGATGGAAATTTCTTACATGCTTACTTGAGTTCCACCACACCAAACTGATCAAACACTGTCTTTATGAAGCTGGCTTAGTAACGGGGTACGGTCATGATGGAACAGAAAAGGAACTTCCCCAAAGTGTTACCACAAGCTTGGAAGAGAACAATTGCCTACAACGTCTTTAAATATTGTAGTATTAATGTAGCGCTACTCCCGTAGGAGCCACAGGAATACTGTCCAGGTCTCCCCACAATCTTCGCCCCTTAGAAAAATAAAATCAATGTAAAGTTCTCCTGTGCTCCAATCTTCGTAAAAGTGCTGAAGTTCTCCACATAAATTCATTCTGTGATGTGACACACACAACCCTTTTATGTTCTTCCTTACCATAAACAATGGTCGCCCAGCTTTTCAGTCTGGGAGTCAAACAGGCTTGATTTAAATAGGATTGATAGGTCACAAGGAATGGATCAAGAACTCCCCAGTAGCCTCTAAGATGTTCCAGTAATCTTCAAATGCGGAACAAAGAGAAGGAGCCAATAGTGAAGTACCGTAGAGTTGCAGTTTATTGGCGTAATAAAAACATATTTACAAAATGGTAGCAGTAAAACAGCATGTAAACAGCAATAAGATTCCGCGAACGCCATAACCACCATGCGTTCCATGACAACCGGAAGTGACGTTGTTACAACTTGATACTGGAAATTACGTCAACGCATTTCGCCCTCCCACAGGGCGTCATCAAGGACCTCATTTCTGGTCAGTGCAGGCCTTTGTTTATATCCCGAGAAGAGCCGCCTCTTCCTCGGTAACCAATCAAAATGACTTATGCGTTCTGTGACAACCAGAAGTGACGTCGTTACAACTCAATACCGGAAATTACGTTCAACGCGTTTCGCCCTCCCACAGGGCATCATCAAGGACCTCATTTCCGGTCAGTGCAAGCCGCTATTTATATCCCAAGAAGAGCTGCCTCTTCCTTGGTAACCAATCAAAAAGAATTGGCGGCCATATTGGAAGAGAGCCCAAAATGCCATTATTAGAAGTATATTAATATATCCACTTGCTGAAAAGAGTCTCAACTATGTCACTTAGGGCTGAATTTACATGTTATTAAAAAGTAAACATTGATTGTTTTTTAGCAATTTATATTGTATTTTGTTACTAGGGTCTTTTTAATGATATGTAAATTGAGCCGTAAGTGACATCATTGAGACTATTTTCAGCAAGTGGATTTATTGATATACTTCTAATAATGGCATTTTGGGCTCGCTTCCAGGTTGGCCACCAATTCTTTTTGATTGGTTACCAAGGAAGAGGCAGCTCTTCTTGGGATATAAATAGTGGCTTGCACTGACCGGAAATGAGGTCCTTGATGATGCCCTGTGGGAGGGCGAAACGCGTTGAATGTAATTTCTGGTATTGAGTTGTAACAACGTCACTTCTGGTTGTCACAGAACGCATTGTGGTTACGGTGTTTGCGGAAGCTTATTGCTGTTTACATACTGTTTTACTGCTACCATTTTGCAAATCTGTTTTTATTGTGCCATAAAACTGCAACCCAATGGTACTTCACTATTGGCTCCTTCTCTTTTTTCCGCATTTGAGAATTACTGGAACATCTTAGAGGCTACTGGGGAGTTCTTGATCCGTTCCTTGTGACCCATTGGTCCTATTTAAATCAAGCCTGTTTGGCTCCCAAACACAAGGCCCAAGGACAGCTGGTTGCCTCCTTCCAACTACCAAACGACAGCTTACTCCAGGGATGCCAGACCAGATCTTCTGGGGACAGCCTCCCCTCAATCGGCTTCCTTTAACTCCAGAGTCTCGGCATTCAGATCCTCAGGTCGCCCACCTGAGGCCCCGCAACAGCACACTTAGCAGCACTGCCTGGGAGGGCAGTGTGCCCTCCAGGTTGCAGTACAGTGAGCAAACTAATTCTAACTATTGAATTCCTAGCACATAACTAAGAGGGTGCTACATCAACAATGCTCTTCACTGGAAACACCTGAACGTAATCATTAAGTCTCGATCCACACTAGCGCGACTTGTCAGGCCACTTGTCAGCCTCACAAGTCGCGTACCCTCACGGTCCATTGACTGCTACAGGACCCGTTCTAATAGGAGCGACACAAGTCGCTCCGACTTAGAAAAAGGGTCCTGTACTACTTTGGGGCGACCTCGGAGCGACTTGCATAGACTTCCATTATGTGAAGTCCATGCCAGTTGCTCCGAAGTCGTGGTGCATGGGAATGCACAAGTCGCCCCCAAAGTAAGTCGCTCCGACTTAGAAAAAGGGTCCTGTACTACTTCGGGGCGACCTCAGAGCGACTTGCATAGACTTCCATTATGTGAAGTCCCTGCCAGTCGCTCCGAAGTCGTGGTGCATGGGAATGCATAAGTCGCCCCCGAAGTAGTAAGGAGTCGTGCCGCCCCAGTGTGAACCGAGCCTTAGAGGTGTGTTCACATTCATTTTGCAAATATAGCGAAGCAATTACTACCACCAATAGATACAGTAAATATGTGAGTTTATCAGAATTAAAAAAAGTAAACAAGGGGTGGCAGTTTTCATTCTACTCCTTGAAGCCCAAATAGTTAATTCACTTTTGGCTCCAGGAGGGACTTTTGGACAGAAACAGATTAGAGATTATTCCATGTAGACTTCCGACAAAAGCTTTAAAATAATATTTCTGTTCTGCTAGTAAAACCTTGCCTCTTTTTTTAAACTTTTGCTTCAATTTTTAGCAATCTACATTTCTGAAATCACTTGTGGGATATGCAGAATGTTCGTCACAGGAAGTCTTTGATGAAGGGCTTAGAAAAAAAAGAAATCTGTTAGAAGAGCGTGCCAAAAAAGCCGATTGCTACATCTTGACCTAGTGCAAAGTTTAATTAGCACAAAGCTTCTTAAGGAAGGGTATTGAGAAGCTCCTAAAGGGCTCGTCATTGGGGACACATTTCAGGGAAGATAGTTTAAAAATACCATTTACCCCTTGCGGTTTGTAGGACTAGTTTATTTCAAGATCCTCACCAAATCTGACCAGGCTGGGTGTTGTTCCTTGGAAGATGTAGGGCCTGCTCTCCATGGCCATGAGGAATTACAGAAGTCATGTGATCGGTGGCAGGGTCAAAGCTACATGTACCACTACGCATGCTCTTATGGAACAACGCTAGAGGGAAGGAGTGAAGTCAAAAGTTCTCTGTGAGCATAAGTTCTGTCTACTGTCTTGGGAAAGCCTGAGTCCCAATGGAGAGGAAAGTGGCTATCCCAGCTGAACATGCTTTTTATCCATCTCATTCTTTCCTGGCAACGAGCACCTAATCAGTAATCCAAACCTGATGGCCAATGATCTTAAAGGAGTTGTAAAGTCAGAAGGTTTTTTTTTTTTTTATCTTAATGCATTCTTTGCAATAAGATAAAAAAAACCTTCTAGGTATAGCAGCCTCCCCAGCACCCCCTAATACTAACCTGAGCCCCATTTCTCTCCAGCGATGTTCACAAGTCCCTCAGCCATCCGGGACTCTTTGCATTAAGATGAAAAAACCTTCTAGGTGTAGCAGCCTTCCCAGCACCCCCTAACACTAACCTGAGCCCCATTTCTCTCCAGCGATGTCCACGATTCCTTCGGCCGCCTGGGACTCTCCCTCCTGATTGGCTGGGACACAGCCACAGCGCCATTGGCTCCTGCGGCTGTCAATCAAAGTCAGATAGCCAATCAGGAGAGAGGGGGCAGGGCCGAACGGCAGCTCCGTATCCGGTACGGCAGCTCAGCTCGAGTGCTCCCATAGCAAGCTGCTTGCTGTGGGGGCACTCGATAGGAGGGAGGGGCAAGCAGCGATGAGGGACCCGAGAAGAGGAGGAACAATAGACCCCCAGCAACAATACCCCCTAACAACAACAGATCCACCCCAGGAACAATAGACCCCCACCAGCAACAATAGATCTCCCAACAGCCAGCATTCATAGACCCTCTGGCAGCCAGCAATAATAGACTCTTCTCCCAACAGTAGATACCTCCCAGCATCAACTGACCCCCCCCCCCCCCAGCAACATAATAACCCCCCCCCAAAAAAAAAAGCAACAACAGACCTCTCCCTCCCTTAACAATAGCACCCCCCCCAATCAACAGTAGATCCTCCAGCAGCTAACATAAATGGACCCTCCAGCACACCATAGCACCCCTTGCCATTAAATACATTCAATGCTGGAGGTGCCGGAACTGCGTTCCCCATGTTCTCGCTGAAAAAAGCCCTGGTTAGGACTATAGGACACCCGGACTAAAGGACAGACCCTACTTCCTCTTCTCTATAACAGAGTGGGGAGGTGTTTTGTACTCCACAGACAGGGTGTGAACAATGTAACAGATCAGAGCATCTGCACAGGCAGGAAGCAAAGCACGTTATCAGCTTACAACATTTCTAGCTGGATCAACAGGTATTTTTTGCCCTTGTTGAACAGATATAACAAAACTGTTGCAATGAAATATTTAACAGAGCAAAAGGAAGCAATTATAAGAAATTCATTGAGCAAAAAGAATTTCCGGTTGGTCACTTGTCCAGTAAAATCATATCCAAAAACAGAAATGGAGGGGAACAGCGATACCATAACTCTCTACATATATCTCTGTAGTGGACATTTGTATGTGAGCTATGGCTAAGCACTAGGGAAGTGTGAAACGCATTAGCTGTTGATGCTTTTCCCCTCTATTTGTGTTTTTGGATATCTTTTTAAAAAAAAATAAAAGTTATTTTATTGGACGTGCGGCCAACCAGAATTTTTTTTGCTCTTCCGAATCCCTGATGGACGGGGTCAGCACCTGGTCTGTGTGTTAGTGGAGGTGGGAGACTGACCTACAGCGGTGTTCACACACATCTATGAAAAACGCATTGTTAGGAAACACACTTTAAGTCATTATTGGTTGTAATCAGGTTTAACCACCTGCTAGATTTACTGCAAGCGTGCGGCACAGCCAGGCATCGTGGCGTACCTACATGTTGAGGTGTACTTCCTGCTTAAAATGTACACATGCATGTGAGTAAAAGCAGCACATATTACACACATTACACTTGTTAGGCACACAATTAACCCCTTGATTGCTCCTTGATGTTAACCCCTTCCCAGCCATTGTCATGTGTACATTATTATCACAGATCACTGTATTAGTGTCACTAGCGATGTCAGTTTCAGTTAGTCAGTTAGGGTCCTTTCACACGGCTTTCCGCCCAGTGGACTCCATTTTGCAGGCAGATGACAGGTCCGTCTCTTTGCAGAGACACTCCTGTCAGATCCCCGCTCTCCTCTATGGGAGATCGGATGAAAACGGACCGCCTATCCGTTTTTATCCGATCCTATCTGATCCCCAGTCTCAAGTCTTTTGCAGACTCTAACAGGTTTTCTTCTAAGATTGCCCTGTATTTGGCTCCATCCATCTTCCCATCAACTCTGACCAGCTTCCCTGTCCCTGCTGAAGAAAAGCATCCCCACAACATGATTCTGCCACCACTATGGGGATGGTGTGTTCTGGGTGATGTGCGGTGTTGGTTTTCCGCCACACATAGCATTTTGCTTTTAGGCCAAAAAGATCAATTTTGGTCTCCTCTGACCAGAGCACCTTCTTCCAAACTGCAAACGGGACTTCTTATGGCTTTCATTCACCAATGGCTTTCTTCTTGTTTGTGGAGAGCACGGAGGACTGGCCTTCTGTCTAAGATCAAGTGTAGTATCTGTTCTTATGAGTGATCCAGTGGGGGCACTGTGCTGTCATGCGACGTGACCAAGGTTGGGTGGCGACTATGCAAAACTGCTGGAGTGATGGGGACCTGGATGGTTAGTATTGGCAGGAACTGAAACCGGAGCGCCTGAGCGTAATTGAGGGCCAGGAGTAAGTTTTCCCAGAGAAAGCTGGAAGGGTCCATTACCTCCTGATTTGAGCATGCTACCTTGTCTGGCCATGGGCTGGGAAGGCAGAGATGAAGCAAAAAAGGAATGACCGCACTTCGGATAAAGATCAAAGAATGGAGTGTGTTTATTCCACATCAAACAATTGGCAAATATAATACATACACGCTGTGAGTGCAGGACAGAAAGGTAGACGCGTTTCATGACTAGATGTGTCGCTTATTCATTACCAAGACTTGGTAATGAGTAAGCGACACATCTAGTTGTGAAACGCGTCTACCTTTCTGTCCTGCACTCACAGCGTGTATGTATTATATTTGCCAATTGTTTGATGTGGAATAAACACACTCCATTCTTTGATCTTTATCCGAAGTGCGGTCATTCCTTTTTTTCTTCATGTGGTTTTGGATTACGGATCCGACCGGCACCTGATCCCTGTTTGGACTCTATCTATCCTTCTGGGAAGGCAGAGAGTCCGCAGTGTCTGTGCCCTCTGGGAGTGGTCGCCCAGAGGTGCTCTTAGTAACACTTGGGTGTGGGACCCCAATGTGTGAACCGACACATGGTCACAGATTCCAAACACTTTTTTCTGCACTGCGCCTTTTAGGGCCTGGCCTTTTGGCTAAGTCCAGGGGCAATTTTTGTCTACCAGACCTCAGGGTCTAGGCCAATGCACATTCGGCATGGCCACTTTTTTATTACCTATTTATTTTTCTCCCACGTCTGTCACTTTTTCACTTTTGTGTGTCTTTTCTCACAGATGAAGGGTGTGAGTCCTCGGGCTTACCCCGACGTCTAGGGGAAGGATGTGTGGCCCTCAGGTTACTTCCTCTTCTGCCTCTAGGGGGTCCCTCTTCGGTAGAGCCCCTCGACCAATTATTTGGTGGCGGCTTCGGCTGCCCAGAAGAACGGGGTCTGCCAGGCCTTCTGGCTAGGCAGACCATGTAAACCTTTTTCCTTGGGGGATCAGGGTAGAAGTCCTACCCCTTGGGGGGTGGACTAAAGCACACCCTTAAGTGCACTTTTTAGTGTGTGTTCACATGCACGTTTTTTGTTCACTTACGGGTTTTTTCATTGAGGTTTTTGCACCACTGCAGATAAAAAAATAAATAAATACTGAGCTTTGCTTTCTTTTTTTTTTTTCCTGACTGAGCCAAAGCACTTTGAAAATGTTGAACTGTCATGTTGTTGCTAAGGGTAACCAAGGGAGTAGTGCTACATTTGGGGGCTCGTCCGGGATGTCGCCCTGGGTTACCGGCCCGGTAGCTAATGGTAACGGCCAATAACCCAGGGTGACATCCCAGACCCTTAGGCAAATCTCCTGGTACTCACGGACACTGTTTTTCCCGAGAGACTCTGCCAGCAGCTCCACTATCAGCTTCACTGGATCCTCTGCAGCTCAACTCCACACCTGGTTCACTAGTTTGACTGCCTAAGACCACTTTCCTCACACACAGCAGGAGGAGAGACAGTCATCCACCTCCTCCTGGTACTCTGCTTCCCACCAAAGACACCCTGTCACATGTCCCCTCAGTATTTATGGTCAATCCCAGGATGCATTGCAGGAATGCCCTCCCACTGGGACTGCCATAAAACCTGATGTGTCACTGGCTGGGTTTCCTCCACTGTACAACAAGCTTCCTCATTGGATGCAGTGGGGACACTCCCTCAGACCCAGTGAATCACACCTGGAGACATGCAACAGGCAACCTAACAGATCAGGCTCTCCTGATAAGCAGAAGGAGCATAGATGCATTTACCTAGCACCTACCTACCTAGGTACATTTATTTGTAAAAGATTTTGAAAACCATTTATCATTTTCCTTCCACTTCACAATTATGTGCCACTTTGTGTTGGTCTATCACATAAAATCACAATAAAATACATTTACAATTTTTGTTGTAACATGACAAAATGTGGGAAATTTCAGGGGGTATGATTACTTTTTGAAGGCACTGTATAGAGATCTTGATTCTTTTTCATATTTTTGTAAATATCTACTCTGTTGAAAAAAAAAAAAAAAAAAAAAAAAAAAAGCAAAATTAAGTAGCTCAAGCTGAATCACACCTACACAAGGCAATAAATCAGAGTAGTGTCCCCTCCCTGATCCTCCTTTTTTCAGCTTGGTTGTAATATGACAAAATGTGGAAAATTTCAAAGGGTATGAATACTTTTTCAAAGCACTGTATACCAACACTGGTATAAAAATGTTGTACATCATATTATTTATACAATATGTCAAATGTACCAAATTTTTAGAAAAAAAATAAAAGTTTTCTAAAATACCTTTGTATTTTTATTTCTTCGAAAACTATACATTAACCAAGGCTGCTATTTTAGAACCAAAACTAAACTCTATACAACAAATAGAGTTGCACAAATTAAAACCTATATGTCTGTACATGAAAGAATTGCATAATATGTATTATTTATTGTATTTTCTTAGTCAGGGTATTCTCATTTGTCTCCAAGAATACAAGGTCCTGAGGAAGCAAATTACGTGAAACGCGTCGACCTCTTGATTTGCAGACAACAGACAAACAAGCTTTTGAATAGCAATTGTTTATATTACCATTTTGATGCAAATTGGATTATATTTCCCAAACTGATTTTAAAAATTGCAGTTTAACTCTGTAATAAACCAATTAAATTTTATATGTTCTCCATCAACCCATCCCCCACGGTTATTGCCTTTTGTTTCACTTGACCCTCCCTTCTAGATTGTAAGCTCTAATGAGCAGGGCCCTCTAGTTCCAAGTTTAAAATTACAATGTGGAAGTTAATTGCAAAGTGGCGGTTCACATCCAAGCGGCTTTAAAGTCGCGCAACTTTGCCAGCACTTTCCTGTGTGACTTCATTGCGACTTCCTTGCAACTTTCTTAACAGAAGTCAATGCAAGTATTGTAAGAACATTTTCCTAAGTAATTTTCCTCAGTTAACTGTGACCCTGGATGATATCTAAACAGATGGTGCTGTCCTTCTGAAGATAATAGCAGATAATGACATTGTTAGGGGGAGCGCTGGGACCTCTATGAGAGGTAATACATACCTGGAAGGGTCATACATAAGCACTGTTTAGCATACATGGGCTTAGCATGTGAACCAGGGTGCGTTCCACTCAACAGAATGGACCTAGTACATGACCGGAATGCCCTCCTCTACGTATTTCGTCATCAAGACGTCATCAGGTGGTGAGTTTTCCAAGGCTGAGATTATGTCATTAGTCATCTGCAGGCAGGACGAAGCATTTCCTCAGTTTCCCTTCCCCAGTGATCAGACTGCAGCACTAAAGCAAGTCACAAGGTGAGAGGCTGCAGCAGGGGCTGATCTGTGTTAGACATTTGTGAACATGGCCAAGAACTGCACGGGCACCAGGATTTGCTTGATAGTATCAACTTTGAGCTGCCATCTCAGTTGATGGTGACCCTGGATGATATCTAAACAGATGGGACTGTCCTTCTGAAGATACAAGCAGATGAAGACATTGTCAGGGGAGCACAGGGACCTCTATGAGAGGTAATACATACCTGGAAAGGTCACACATAAGCAATGTTCAGCATACATGGGCTTAACATGTGAAAATATGTCTGTTGCTAGTCCCACTTTAAGAGCATAATAATTGCAGTTGTTGGTAGCGGTTGGGTTAAATGATGTTAATACATGTAAATGGTTTCAATGGAATGGCTGTCCTTCCTCTGACCCCGGGACTGGCAGGATTGCCCTGTGTAAAGTGATGCCAGGGACAAGACGGGGCACTCGGAAACCCTGCTCGCTGAAAACAGGATGTGGACTTTGGAACATGGTCTCTGAATAGGCAGTTCCTCTCCTGTCCGGCAACCCAGAGATTTTGGCTGTGCCGGATCAAGTCCAGTCTGAGCTGAGAAATACAGAGATGGCATCAGGGGACGTCTGTGCCAGCTGAGCTTCACTACTTTACTATTATTGTACAATGATTCAAATAGTTGTAAATCTCAGACATGAATTGTGAACAAAGCGTATCCCTCTATAGCGGGGGTCTCGAACTGGTGGCCCTCCAGCTATTGCAGAACTACAATTCCCATGAGGCATTGCAAGGCTGACAGTTACAATCATGACTCCCATAGGCAAAAGCATGATGGGACTTGTAGTTCTGCAACAGCTGGATTGAGACCCCTGCTCTATAGTGTGTACTTGTCTCAGTCCAGAGCACTAAGTGTCATGTCTGTCTGCTGCTTCACTCCACTGCTATCTCCATGAATCGCTTATAAGTTTTCATGACACCAAGAAAAAACAGCTGACAGGGAGGGAGCTCCAACACACAACCTGAGATTGACAGCTTTCCCTCCTATCAGCTCTCAGAGCTCCCCTCACGGAGTTCTGAAGTGTGTAATTTCAGCTCTCCACCCCTTTTTTTCTGACAGCTCAGACAAGTTTTATCATTTCTGGACTTTGAATGGCGGTAGAGAAGAGAAGATTGCAGATAAACAGGTACAACTTATGTAGGAGGATTTGTTTCATCTCTGTGTACCAGTCACTTAACTGGGTATATGGAAGGGTTTACAACCTTTTTAGAGTAGATGTAAACATTAACTGGTCAACATTCCATTTTCAAAAGTATTGAGTATCACAAACAGTTGGCATATTTTTCTTTATTTCTTTTCCTGTTGTAGCACTTACCCCCAAAGGAGCCGCTGTTTCTCAGGTCCCCTGTTCTCAGAGACCACCACGATATAATGTATGTGCTGCAGAGACAGTGCCACCCATGCCAAAGCCATAACGTATGTGCTGCAGAGACAGTGCCACCCATGCCAAAGCCATAACGTATGTGCTGCAGAGACAGTGCCACCCATGCCGATGTCATAATGTATATCCTGCAGAGACAGTGCCATCCATGGCATATGTCGGAGCTATAAACATGTATAATAATAATAACGTGTGACTGTGGGGGAACATTAGAGTAGTGATCGACCGATATCATTTTTTTAGTGCTGATACCGATATTTTGGTCATCGGATATCGGTATCGGCTGATATTGGCCGATATTTTCGGACATTTAAAAAAAAAATATATATATATATATATATTTTTTTTTTTCACAGGTACTCTTGTGGAGAGATCTGGGGGTCTAAAAGACCCCAAACCCCTCCTCTGCACTTAAAAGCATTCAAAACACCAAGTTTGGCTGTTTTGAATGCGGTAATTTTTTTTAATTTGCCACTGAGTACCCGGAAGTGATGTCATAACATCACTTCCGGGTTTTTTACATGGAGACCCGATCAGAGCCGAATGTGGCTTTGATCGGTTCTTCTCTTTGGCGGCCGTGCAGGATGGTTGCCCGGGTCTCCCAATGTGGCGGGAGCGGGGGGGGGGGGGGAACGTCCCCTCCTGCTCCTTGTAATGACAGCTGAGCGGCTTCTCAGCCACATCGGTTGTCATTACAAGACAGCCGACCGTCGGATATGGACACTGGTACCGGGGTGATGTCTCTAGCTGCAGGTATCACTCTGGTACAACACTTTCCCGAAATATCGGCAATAACCTCAGGGGCCGATTCCGATATATTCGGGGAAGGTGCATATCGGCATTGCCGATAATCGGTTGATCGCTACATTAGAGTGTAAGCTCCTTTGGTACAAAGAATGATGTGACTGAATCAGTGTTCTCTGTACAGCACTGCGGTATATGTCAGAACTATATAAATGTATAATAATAAGAGAGTTTGTAAAAAAAAAAAAAAAAAGAAAGTTTGTGACTATGCGGGGACATTGGAGTGTAAGCTCCTATGGTGCAGAGACTGATGTGATTGGTACAGTGTTTTTTGTGAAGCTTTGTGTAGCAAGCTGACCATACAGACAGTTTAGATATATATACTGTATATTTGTGTGTGCAAGATAGATAGATAGATAGATAGATAGATAGATAGATAGATAGATAGATAGATAGATAGATAGATAGATAGATAGATAGATAGATAGATAGATAGATAGATAGATAGATAGATAGATAGATAGATAGATAGATAGATAGATAGATAGATAGATAGATAGATAGATAGATAGATAGATAGACAGTTATACTTCAGTGGTCTCAGTTAGCACTTTCCCTTCAGAGTCATGTAACCTCACTTCCACTTGCTCGGGTTCTGATCGCAGTACATTCAGCGTCTTTGTGCAGTCTTCACTCCAGGCTCTGTTTTTGCTTGTGCTGGCAGAGACATAGAAAAGGTTTGAGAAAGATTTAATTTCCTGCAGGCTTCAATTCCCAGAAAAACAGGAAGGTTCCTTATGCTTTTTATTTGAAAACATGATTGTTAAAGTAGAGTGATCAGATCATTTCACTGATCACCCACCTTCATAGAGAGCCAGAAAATGAGTGACTTACATCTCCGCTAACAGAAAGATCAACAGAAAAAAATTGATTGCAGCCAATGCAGCCTATTTATTGATTAGAGACCGGTAACATGACTGAGAATGCAGCCTATCCATTCACAAGAGACCGGTGACATCACTAAGAATGCAGCCTATCCATTCACTAGAGACTGGTGACATCACTGAGAATGCAGCCTATCCATTCACTAGAGACCGGTGACATCACTGAGAATGCAGCCTATCCATTCACTAGAGACCAGTGAAATCCCTGAGAATGCAGCCTATCCATTCACAAGAGACCGGTGACATCACTGAGAATAGAGCCTATCCATTCACTAGAGACCGGTGACATCACTGAGAATGCAGCCTATCCATTCACTAGAGACCGGTGACATCACTGCGAATGCAGCCTATCCATTCACTAGAAACCCTGTGTGCTCGGCCGATGCCGGCACCTGTCTTCCGGTTCCCTTCCCTGTGAGCGTTGTAACGCAGGGGGGGTGGGACCGGCGGCAATTTCAAAAGTGTAAATACACCAAATGACATGATGGAAAGCTGTGATCCTAACAGATTACACTGTATCATGCCATTTCACCACAGGATTTCACCTGGTGACTTCTCCAGTGCCCTGCCTGTGCTTTTCCAGTGCTTTGTGCCTGGAAAATTGAGAACGACCATGGCGTCCAAAAAACGTTCCTTTTGCGCAAAAGCGCTTTTAGACGAACTGGAAAACAGCGACAGCGAAACGGAGTTACTTAAATAACTGAGCGATAGCGATTTGTGGGAAAATTCGTCATCAGGTACAGAAAGTGATGACAGCGACGATTCTGATGTCTCTTTCTGGCACATCGCTCCGTTGGATATTCTGAAGAATCATTTGATATACTTCCCAAATTCCACAAGTTAAGTGCCAGAAAGAGACAGCAGAACCGTCGCTGTCGTCACTTTCCGTACCTGATGACGAATTTTACCACGAATCGCTATCACTCAGTTCTTCAAGTAACTCCGTTTCACTGTCGATGTTTTCCAGTTTGTCTAAAAGCACTTTTGCGAGAAAAAAAAAAATGCGTTTTGGACGCCATGGTCGTTTTCCAAATTTCCAGGCACAAAGCACTGGAAAAGCACAGGCAGGGCACTGGAAAAGTCACCAGGTGTAATCCTGTGGTGAAATGGCATGATACAGTGCAATCCATTAGGATCACAGTTTTGTATCATGTCATTGGCGTATTTACACTATTGAATTTGCCACGGGTTCCACCCGCTTGCGTCGCAATGCTCGCAGGGAGGGAACCGGAAGGCAAGTGCCAGCAATTGGCAGTGCACAGAACCTGGTGACTTTTCCAGTGCCCTGCCTGTGCTTTTCCAGTTCTTTGTGCCTGGAAAATAGAGAACGACCATGGCGTCCAAAAAGCGTTCTTTTTGCGCAAAAGCGATTTTAGACGAACTGGAAAACAGCGACAGCGAAACTGAGTTACTTAAAGAACTGAGCGATAGTTATTCATGAGAAAATTCGTCATCAGGTACGGAAAGTGACGACAGCGACGATTCTGATGTCTCTTTCTGGCACATCGCTCCGTTGGGAATTCTGAAGAATCATTTGATATAAATCCCAAATTCCACAAGCGGTGTGCCAGAAAGAGACATCAGAATCGTCGCTGTCGTCACTTTCCGCACCTGATGACGAATTTTCCCACGAATCGCTATCGCTCAGTTCTTCAAGTAACTCCGTTTCGCTGTCGCTGTTTTCCAGTTTGTCTAAAAGCACTTTTGCAACGCTCGCAGGGAGGGAACCGGAAGGCAAGTGCCGGCAATTGACCATGCACAGAGCGGGGAGAGACTGTGAGGAGGACGGGGAGGACAGCGGGGGAGTGCAGGGAAGGTGAGTAACATTCTGGGGTAATCCCCATTAACATTCTGGGGTAATCCCGAGTGTGGCTCGGGGTTACCGCTTTTGGTACTGAACGTTATCCCCGAGCCACAATCAGGAATACCGCCAGGGATGTGAATGAATTTATTAGAACCCCTAAAGATGCTGGAGTTCTTCTTCTTTGCACATGCATTTATATATGTGGGTAAGGGTTGAGCAATATCAATCTTTAGGTCAAATGTTTTTTCTTTTAGTTTCAAATAGTGGATCTGCTCTCCCACTGTTCAATAGTGTTAGGTGTTTCCAATCTTGCAGGACTCCATTGCGTTGTGTTTTTTTTTTTTTTTTAATCCCTAGATATCCCAAGCTTTGCAGAAGTTGATTGGATGTTTTTTTTTTTTTATTGGGCTGTGTTTGACCATCACAGTAAACACATTATAATTAGGTATTATCCCACTCCTGCACTGAGAAAATATCCCGAGGTTTATTGGTGTGACCCCGGTGACTTTTTGCCAAATTCCTGTCCAGTAATACAATTGGTGGGATTTGTCTCTGGGATGTGTTCAGTATAATCCCTCTTGTTTCGAAGCCTGTAGACAAAACATGAACCTCATCTCTCAGTGGACATAGCTCCAACCTCAGACTCCATTAAATCCAGCAGCCAACAAAGAGGCCACTCTTCCTCATTATTATCCCCCGTGTTTTCTCTGGATGAGCCTCTTCACCAATTAACAAGACGCATTCACACTTCCAAGAAGCACAATAACAAACAAAGAGGCCTAATCACCCAACTGAGGCCAGCAATGATGGAGGCCACTAGCAGCACGTGTCAGGAGCTCCTTGACGAGAGCAGTGGTGGGTCTTCTGGGAATTCCACCGACCATTAATGACTCCAGAGGAGGGTTTTGTCTTGTCCACATGAGTAGCTGTTATTGTTCGGCTTTGTTTTTACAGCTCCTGGGCAATAAAACTTAAAAAACAAAGAAAAAAAAAAAGGAAGACAGAGAGTATTGCTAGGTACACATTGGAAGTTTTTTTTGGTTCAACCCAGCGGGCTGGAAAAAAAAAAAAACATGTACAGATCACCGTACTAACACATCGTTAGTGCAGCGATCTCCCCGCTGAGCTATCGTGTTCTGACATGGGGACTGCCCCCCCCCCCCACCAGAATACAGTGATTAGCGCCCGCAGCCATTGAGCGAGCGTTGATCGGATGCTTGTTTTCCAGCATGTTCGTTCGACAGAAGCTAGTCGTGAGACTGGCTTCTGTCGGAAGAGGAGCTGCACACACAGGCCGAAAATCTGCCGGTACCTGCCGAACCAACCATTTTCAGCCAATTTTTGGCCCGTGTGTAGTTTAAGATAGAGGAAGGAGCAGAGTCCTCCAGCACTGCAGAGTATTTCAGGAGAGGAAAGATATAGAGGGAGGAGCAGAGTCCTCCAGCAGAGCAGAGTATTTCAGGAGAGGAAAGATATAGAGGGAGGAGCAGAGTCCTCCAGCATTGCAGAGTGTTTCAGGAGAGGAGGGTTAGATAGAGGAAGGAGCAGAGTCCTCCAGCAGAGCAGAGTGTTTCAGGAGAGGAGAGTTAGACAGAGGAAGGAGCCAAGTCATCCAGCACTGCAAAGTATTTCAGGAGAGGAGGGATAGATAGAGCAAGGAGCCGAATCTTCCAGCAGAGCAGAGTATTTTGGGAGAGAAGGGATAGATAGAGGAAGGAGCAGAATCCTCCAGCACTGCAGAGTATTTCAGGAGAGGAAAGATATAGAGGGAGGAGCAGAGTCCTCCAGCAGAGCAGAGTATTTCAGGAGAGGAAAGATATAGAGGAAGGAGCAGAGTCCTCCAGCATTGCAGAGTATTTCAGGAGAGGAGGGTTAGATAGAGGAAGGAGCAGAGTCCTCCAGCAGAGCAGAGTGTTTCAGGAGAGGAGAGTTAGACAGAGGAAGGAGCCAAGTCATCCAGCACTGCAAAGTATTTCAGGAGAGGAGGGATAGATAGAGCAAGGAGCCGAGTCTTCCAGCAGAGCAGAGTATTTTGTGAGAGAAGGGATAGATAGAGGAAGGAGCAGAATCCTCCAGCACTGCAGAGTATTTCAGGAGAGGAAAGATATAGAGGGAGGAGCAGAGTCCTCCAGCAGAGCAGAGTATTTCAGGAGAGGAAAGATATAGAGGAAGGAGCAGAGTCCTCCAGCAGAGCAGAGTATTTCAGGAGAGGAAAGATATAGAGGAAGGAGCAGAGTCCTCCAGCAGAGCAGAGTATTTCAGGAGAGGAAAGATATAGAGGAAGGAGCAGAGTCCTCCGTATCAATCACCTGTATGTATGAAATGAATCTGTACATATACTGTAAAAATAAAGTAAAGAATCAATGTCATATAATGCCATCAGGCAGCATGACCTGAATCTGAGTACAGGGTCCCCATGACTATATAAGGAACATATAACGTCTCTTCCTGCCCGATCAATAATTCTATATAATCCGGGGTCCAGCGTCTGCAGATTCCTGGTTCCTGCGACCGTGAATGAAACCTCTGACATCAGTGATTACCGTGGTGATTGCTGCCTGGGTGTCTTGGGGTTTTCCCTTCTGATTGCAGTGCTGCTTCCATCCACAGCTAAAATAACATTAGTGACTCCTACAAAGCCGCCCGACTTCTGGCAGGGAAATCAAGGGGAGAGTAGCTGAGATGTAAGCCCCGCGTGCGCTGACGCACTACCCCGCTGCTCCGAAGGTTTCAAATAGCATGCAGCCCTCCACGGGTATTACGTCATGGGTTTAGCCACCCAAATGGTTAATTGAGTCTAGACATGAACATGCTGGATCAGAGTCTACAGTCACCATTTAGTTAAGGTGGTGATAGGTAACACACTTGATATTGGGGGGGCCTCAGGTCTGGTCCCTGACATCACCAAAGGACCACACATAATATTCAATAAATACAATGCTACCAGACTGCAGACATACTACAGGAGATGGTTAGAGACTGCAGATATACTACAGGAGACGGTCAGAGACTTCAGCCATGCTACGGGACATGGTCAGAGACTGCAAACATATGACAAGAGATGGTCAGAGACTGCAGACATATGACAGGAGATGGTCAGAGACTGCAGACATATGACAGGAGATGGTCAGAGACTGCAGACATATGACAAGACATGGTTAGAGACTGCAGATATACTACAGTAGACGGTCAGAGACTTCAGCCATTCTACGGGACATGGTCAGAGACTGCAGACATATGACAGGAGATGGTTATAGACTGCAGATATACTACAGGACATAGTAAGAGACTTCAGCTTTGCTACAGGAGATGGTCAGAGACTGCAGACATACTACAGGAGATGGTCAGAGACTTTAGCCATCCTACGGTAGATGTCGAGAGACTGCAGATATGACAGGAGATGGTGGCAGATATACTACAGGAGCTGGTCAGAGACTTCAGCCATGCTACATGAGATGGTCAGAGACTGCAGATATATTGTAGGAGATGGTCAGAGACTGCAGACATATTACAGGAGATGGTCAGAAACGGCAGACATATTACAGGAGATGGTTAGAGACTGCAGACATAAAACAGGAGATGGTCAGAGATATCAGATTTATTACAGGAGATGGTCAGAGACTGCAGACATATAACAGGAGATGGTCAGAGACTGCAGACATGTTACAGGAGATAGTCAGAGACTGCAGACATATTACAGGAGATGGTCAGAGACTGCAGACATAATACAGGAGATGGTCAGAGACTGCAGACATATGGAGATGGTCAGAGACTGCAGACATAAAACAGGAGATGGTCAGAGACTGCAGACATAAAACAGGAGATGGTCAGAGACTGCAGACATAGTACAGGAGATAGTCAGAGACTGCAGACATGTTACAGGAGATAGTCAGAGACTGCAGACATGTTACAGGAGATGGTCAGAGACTGCAGACATAAAACAGGAGATGGTCAGAGACTGCAGACATGTTACAGGAGATAGTCAGAGACTGCAGACATATTACAGGAGATGGTCAGAGACTGCAGACATAAAACAGGAGATGGTCAGAGACTGCAGACATATTATAGGAGATGGTCAGAGACTGCAGACATATTACAGGAGAAGGTCAGAAACGGCAGACATATTACAGGAGATGGTTAGAGACTGCAGACATAAAACAGGAGATGGTCAGAGATATCAGATTTATTACAGGAGATGGTCAGAGACTGCAGACATAAAACAGGAGATGGTCAGAGACTGCAGACATGTTACAGGAGATAGTCAGAGACTGCAGACATAATACAGGAGATGGTCAGAGACTGCAGACATATGGAGATGGTCAGAGACTGCAGACATAGTACAGGAGATAGTCAGAGACTGCAGACATGTTACAGGAGATAGTCAGAGACTGCAGACATATCACAGGAGATGGTCAGAGACTGCAGACATAAAACAGGAGATGGTCAGAGACTGCAGACATATGGAGATGGTCAGAGACTGCAGACATAAAACAGGAGATGGTCAGAGACTGCAGACATGTTACAGGAGATAGTCAGAGACTGCAGACATAATACAGGAGATGGTCAGAGACTGCAGACATATGGAGATGGTCAGAGACTGCAGACATAGTACAGGAGATAGTCAGAGACTGCAGACATGTTACAGGAGATGGTCAGAGACTGCAGACATATTACAGGAGATGGTCAGAGACTGCAGACATGTTACAGGAGATGGTCAGAGACTGCAGACATGCAGTTATAAACTTTTTTTTTCCTTTGGCTGTTGATGCCTCCTGTTGTAAATGGCAATACAGAGCTCTCGGAGTTCTTGTTACTCCTGACTGGGGGTCACAAAGCCCCCCCCCCTGCACTGATGAGCCTGAGCACTTAAAACCAATCAAAACAAACGGGTCTTTCCTTCACTAACAAGGGGCCCTCTGTGCCTGCCGGCATAATCCCTGAGATCTCGGCAGCTTTTCGTTTTAGCTGAGCAATTTGTAAGGCCGGCTGCAGCCCAGCCAAATGTGCGGTAAAGTCGAATCTGGGATGTTTTCAACCACCTAATTAGAAGCATGAGCTGGGATCATTCAATTTAGGTGATTTGATTGCGATCAAAAGATTCGCCTGGAATCGCGCGTTGCCGAGATTGCCCAAATTCGCCTCTCTGGACGCACTTGAAAAGTAATGAGGCGGGGCCGCGGCTTTGCCGGGGAATGTCACCCAAATTAATGAATTTTCTCGTTAGAGGGAGAGAAGCTGTGGGGAGGAATTGGGAAGTGAACATCTGCGTTCAAGGCTCCCCACCTTCTGATGTTCTGCGTTGCCGCAATAATGAATGTCCCTGGACGCAATTATGCAGCGAATTCCTCTACAGGAAATGGGAATGCGAAAATGAACGGGCGCTTGGGAGTTCTCAGACCACCTACCTTAGGCTCAGGCTTAAAGCTGAACTCCAGGCAGATAGAAAAGACACAGATTTATGTTCACTTGGGGCCCAATCGCATTTGTGCAGCGCATTAACCACTTGACCTCCGGAAGATTTACCCCCCTTCATGACTAGGCCATTTTTTTTTGCGATACAGCACTGTTATTTAACTGATAATTGTGCGGTCGTGCGACGCTGTACCCAAATAAATTTGATGTCCTTTTTTTCCTCAGAAATAGAGCTTTATTTTGGTGGTATTTGATCGTCTCTGCGGTTTTTATTTTTTTGTGCTCTAAACACGAAATAAGTGACAATTCTGAAAAAAAAAAAAAACAATATTTTTTCACAGAATAGGAAATTTTGTCCGGAAATAGAGCCCAAAGGCACCACATCCCAATTGTAGAAATAGGAAAGAACCCCAACCAACCATAAATTATGGAGGAGGAGAGAATTGGGTTGGGGATTTTTCAGGTGCCAAAAATAATTTTTATAAAAATACAAAATTTTTATTGTTACATTTAAAATAACACAAAAAAATGGAAAAGGAAAGACATATATTGCACATATATTGTTAAAATCAATTTGTACGCTGCATATACACTCAGTTCAGAAGCAGATTATATATACTGGTATCACGGAGTTGCAATCCCGACATGTTTCACCAGAACAGTTTCTTCAGGGGATCATTTCTGAGATACTTCAATGATAAAACCAAAAGAAGATTCGCTTTCAATACAGTACCATACATTAAGTTGGTTACAGCACGGATCAAAGGGTGCACACATAGAGTTAATAGGTCAACTAATTTAGGCTGGAACAGCCCTCAGCAAAGCATCCCTGCAGAAATGCAGAGACAACATATCCAAACTTTAAGCCCCGTACACACGTACCGATGGTCGGCTTACAAATGTTCCTCTTTTCTCCCCGGGATGTCGGTGTCTGCTGAAAAGTGCAAAGACAGCACAAGGACAGCACAAGAATTTTGTCCGCCGACTGCAGAAGTGATGTCATGTAATGGTTAACTTTCCCTGTGTTTTCTATTTTCTGAGCATGCCCAGTCTTGCAAATCTGCGGTCTGTCGGCCGAATTGTGTACTGACAGGCGAACAATCGTCCGTTCTGGTGTCGGCATACAAATATTTTCATGTTTGCAAGAAAGACTTTTGTCCGCGGATTGTGCGCAGACATCTGTCGGAGGCACCATACTAACACGCGTACAATCGGCAGATCCTTCGTCCACCGACGTTTGTATGCCGACGATCGGTACGTGTGTACGGGGCTTTAGACCAAACGATTTGGGCAGATACAAAAAGTCTCTCTATTCCCCAAGTGTTAGGCAAAACAATATATATATTATATTATATTATATATATATATATATATATATATATATATATATATATATATATATATATATATAAATATTATATATAAATATATATATTTTTCCTTGGTACTCCAAAAAAACTGCAGCAGGGATATTTGTGTCCGGCGGCGACACTGAATATTTTTTTCACATTCTGCTATATAATATTCCCAATAAAAAAAAAAAAAACAGTAATTCTTACTTTATGCTATAAAACATATCCAATAAAATAATGAAAAAAAATCTAATTTCTTCATCAATTTAGGCTAATATGTATTCTGCTACATATTTTTGATAAAAAAAAAAATCAGAATAAGCGTATATTGATTGGTTGATCAATGGTTGATTGAATGGGATAGATTTTTTTGTTTTCTACAAGTAATGGCAGCGATCAGTGATTTTTAGTGGGACTGCGATATTGCAGCAGACAAAGCTGACACTCAAGTGACACTTTTTGGGGACCAGTGACACTAATATAGTGATCAGTGCTAAAAAAAATGCACTGTCACTGTATTAATGACACTGGCAGGGAAGGGGTTAACATCAGGGCCAATCAAAGGGTTAAATGTGTTCCTTGGGAGTGCTTGCTAACTGTGTGGGGGAAGTGCTTTGACTGGGGAAAGACAGAGATCCGTGTTCCTGCTCTCCATCTTCCCCTCTGACAGAATGGCGATCTGCGTTGTTTACATAGGCAGACCGCCGTTCTGCCTCTCTCGTGAACGTGTCCTTCTGACCCACTGATTGGCTCCCACTGTAACCAATCACAGCAGGAACAAAAAATTAAGTACAGGTACGTGATTTCCCACTAAAGGGCCGCCCTGTATATGTACGTGGGGCGGTCTGGAAGCGGGTAAGGTCCGCGTGTTATGTCATGCGTTGCCTTAGCTCAGATAAGGGTCTGGTAGAGATTTTTGGTGGGACTCCATCCTTTTTATACTTTTTTTTTTAATGGCATTCTCCTTTAAAATTCATAGCAGACCCGAAAGGCTTGATAAGGAAGTTAGGTGGACCCGACGGTGGTTTTTTTTTTTTTTTTTTTGCAATTGTCCCCCCCCCCCCCCCCCTTTGGTACCCATATCAAATCCTAATCAAGGACAATGGTCTGGTATATATTTTCAGGGGGAACTTTTTTATTATGTGTGTTGGGTCCCCCATTATCATCTATAGTAGACCTCTAGGATATGGATCTGGTATAGATGAAAGGAATCCCCCGCTCACTTTGTTTACAAACAGAAGTTAGTCCCGGTTCACATTTGTGCAATGTGGGAACGCTGCGAATATGCAGCGTGATCCCACATCGCATCCGCCCCCCTGGCAGTTCACACTGCCATATGCGATATGCAGGGGGTGTCAATTAAAAGTTAACGACACCCCCAGTTGCGATCGCATATCGCAGTGCGATCTGCAAGTTCGCACAGAATCGGATCGCACTAGTGTGAACCAAAATGCGATCAGATTATGCTGCGGATAAAAAAAAGGGTCATGTGCATGTTTAGTGCGATTGCGGTGCGAATTCAGCCATACAAACTGTATGGCTGAAATTTGCACCGCACAGAGATCGCATGTAATTTAGGAGCAGTGCGCTCCGAATATACATGCAATCTCTGTGATCGCACTAATGTGAACCGGCCCTAAGTTGCTCATAGCTGTCATTAGGGCTCCATTCACACTTGTGTGATTTGTCATGCGACGTTGGACATCAAAGTCGCATGACAAGTCACACCCACATTCTTTTCAATGGCACCTGTTCAAATTGGTGCAACTAAAAGTTGCAGCGACTTTGAGAATTGGCCTGCACTACTTTTTTGTGACTTTTGATGCGACTTAGATCCATTGACTTAGTCGTGCTCAAAAAGTCACAATGGAAATCGTGGGACTTTGGAGACCTGCTAATGTGAATGGAGCCTTACTGCAAATTGAAACAGCATTTTTTTCTCTGTAAATGTTGAAAATGGCCATTACTTGGTTTTAACATTCGACCTCTTTTTACTTTAACAAGGTTCAGATTTGGCTGCCGAACCTCATTCTGCCTTGGACCGAACACAGGTATGTTCTAGACATGTGCATGATAAAAAAAATTCTTTTGTTTATATTCGTTAATCTAGTTATTTTGTTTCATTAAATTTGGTTGATTCGTTCAATTCGTATTTGGGGTTCACGTTCATGTATTTTTAGAATTTTCTTTGAATTTACAGTTTTTTTCTCGATTCGAAAGTTTGAAAATTTTAGATTGTTATTTATACACATTGATCTTGTTTGTATTAATAATACCTTTATTCAAAATATGCAAAGTGTTCTAATTAAGCAGTTGCCGACCACGGCAGCAATTTCACTGCGGCAAATGGCTCGGCTGACGTAACTGTACGTCCGCTGCGCGCGGGGATAGGGGGCGTGCGAGCCCGCCCGCCGTTCCCGCGATGTGCTGATTCGGCTCAGAACCGATCAGTCATCAGGTCCAGGCCAATGATTTTTGGCCTGGACCTGGTGATTGGTTCTGACCAATTGCAGAGCGTCCTGTGCCAGGCACAGGAAATGATATAGGATCAGCCCAAGGTATTTGCTAAGAGGCATGGTGAGTATTTTGCAGCTCTCATTTTTTTGGAAAATGAAGAAAGGAAAGGAAATTTTTTTTCCTTTTTTTAATTTTCAAAACTTTGTGACAAAAAGTGAGATCTGCAAAATACTGAACATGCCTCTCAGCAAATAGCTTAGGGTGTCTACTTTCCGAAAAGGGGTCATTTGGGGGGGGGTTTTGTGCTATCTTGGCATTTCATGGCCTCCAAAACTGTGATAGGTAGTGAGGAGTGAAATCAACAATTTACGCCCTTAGAAAGCCTGAAGGTGATGATTGGTTTTCGGGGTCCTGTACGTGGCTAGACTGCCAAAAAGTCTCACACATGGGGTATCCCCATACTCAGGAGAAGCAGCAGAATGTATTTTGGGGTGTTATTTCACATATACCCATGACATGTTTGAGCAATAAATCATTTACTGACAACTTTGTGTAAGAAAATAAAAATAAAATGTTGTCATTTTCCCAAAACTTGTGGCAAAATATAAAATATTCCATGGACTCAACATGCCTCCCAGCAAATACCTTGGGGTGTCTACTTTTCAAAAAGGGGTCGTTTTTGTGCGGTTTTGTGCAATTCATGGCCTCCGAAACTGTGATAGGTGAGAAGTGAAACCAATAATTTACGACCTTAGAAAGCCTGAAGCCGGTGATTGGTTTTCGGGTCCTGTACGCGGCTAGACTGCCAAAAAGTCTCACACATGGGGTATCCCTGTACTCAGGAGATGCAGCAGAATGTATTTTGGGGGTGTCATTTTACATATACCAATGGCCTGTGTGAGCAATATTTCATTTCAGTGACAACTTTGTGTAAAAAAAAATGTTTTTCTTTTTTTTTTTTTGTAATTTTTCAAACACCTGTGACAAGAAAAAGTAATATTCAATGGGCTCAACATACCTCTCAGAAAATTTCTTGGGGTATCTACTTTCCAAAAAGGGGTAATTTGGGGGGGGGGGTTAGTACTGCCCTGCCATTTTAACACTCCAAGAAATGAGATAGGCAGTCAGAAAGTAAAAGCTGCGTAAATTCCAGTATAGTCACCATAGTTTGTAGACGCTATCTATAACTTTTGCGCAAACCAATAAATATATACGCTTATTGAGATTTTTTTAGAGCTAAATACATTTTGGCCTAAATGTATGACAAAAATTGTTTATTGGATATTTTTTAAGAAAAAGTAGAAAATATAATTTTTTCTCAAAATTATCTGACTTTTTTCGTATATCGCAAAAAAATATAAACCGCAGAGGTGATCAAATACCACCAAAAGAAAGCTCCATGTTAAAAAGTTTGAGAAAGGCTGTTCTAGTCTCTACACTCTTTTGTTTGTTTTGATAGAGGTCTGCTAGGCTAACATCCATTTTGAATCTACCGTCTATTTCATATGTCAGTGCTAAAAAAAAATAATAACAACCTCTCGCAGACTGTGTCATGTATTTATGGCATTTCTAGAAAGGTGGGCTTTAATGCCCAGCTGCCACACATATGCATACTTGGCAGCAAAACGTTGTGTGCTGAGAGTGTGTTCCCGACATGCTCTTAGTATAGTGACCAAGCTGGCACTGACAGCACTCAGGTAAAACATTTGATCGGGAGCAGTGGCAGCCCGTCCATTAGGGGTGTAGGGGCGCCGCCCCCCTATCCATGCGTCCAGCGCCCTAATCTACATGAAGGGCGCCGGATACATGAATTCCAATGGGGGATTTTTTTTTTTAAGCACGTTATTAGAGCCTCTGGCTCTAATAGGCTTCAAAAAAGGGTCGGCTCGGGGCACAGAGCACTGCGCCCTGAGCCCACCCAGTTTTGTGTCAATAGTGAATGAAGATTCGCTATTGCCACACTGATTCTCCTCCCGGCCAATCAGAAAGCGGGTTCTGAGACCTGTTTCCCGATTGGCCGAAAGGAGAAGGCATTGTATTGGCCAAGAAGGAGGGAGGAGATAGCAGCCGAGAGGAAACATGGAGACTGAGGGGAAGCCGCTGCTGCCTGTCAGTCCCGCGGAGCAAGGTAAGTAAATTGGCACAGGGGATATGATGGTGCGGGCTGAAGTAATGGGGGGGGGGGTTCAGCTGCTGCCCGCCGCCCCCCTCAGACTGATGGAGCACCAGCCGCCACTGATCGGGAGCCAATGGGACAGGCTCCCGCTCAGGTGACCACTGTGAGAGCAAACCACAGAAGACACACAATACAAATGCCACGCTGCCTTCTAGGCAATAAAGCCCACTTAGCCTCGGTTTCCACTAGTGCGGCTACGAAGTCGTGCTACTTCTAGCACGACTTCGTAGCAAAAGTAAACCGCGGCTTCAGTTAGACTTGTCCCTCATATATAGAGGGAAGTCGCGCTCAAAAGTAGTACACGATTTACTTTTGAGGTTGCGGCAACTGAAGCCGCAGCAGTGGAAACGGGCCCCATTGAAAACAATGGGTTTTGACTTGCTGTGCGACTTGACATGTGTCAAGTCGCACCGCAAGTCGCACTAGTGGAAACCGAGCCTTAAAGGGCTGCCTGAGAGGTGACATTAGGGGGGGTTAAACCCCAAAAGTACAACAAAATTGCCCTTTATATTAACCGCTTGCCTACCGGGCAATTTTTTAATATTTCACATACAGTATATGTTAAAATTAGCATTTTTTTTTTTTGATAGAAAATTACTTACATCGTGTCACCTATAGGAGCCCATGTCCCAGCTATTGTCGGCACTCCCTCCTCTCCCCTGCAGCTGCTTCTTCTCTTCTTCTGTTCAAAGTCTTCTCTGCATCTGTACAAAGTGCTGATTTTATAAAGCTTGTCTGAGAGTTCAGAAAAAAGGAGGCAGAGAGCTGAAGTTACACTCTGCAGAGCTCAGTGAGGAGAGGTCTGAGAGATGATTGGAGGGAAGGGACAACACCCCCCTCCCTCCCCCTCCACACAGCACAAAGGAATAGAGCCGAGGCTGTCAATCTGGTGAAGCTTCCACCCCCCCATCACAATTTTTCTCTTGGTGTCAGGGAAACTTGTCAGAAGTGACTCATACTGATAGCAGAGGAAGGAAGCAGCAGACAGAAATTACACTAAAGCCCCGTACACACGTACCGATTGTCGGCCGTAAATATTTGGCCGACGACCGATCGGCCGATTGTAGGCTTGTTAGTATGATGCTTCCGACAGCCGACAGCGCATTTTTGGCCAAAGAGAATCTATCGTGCAGGCATTAAAATTTTTGTTGGCCAACACCAGAACGGCCGATTGTTCGCCAGTCAGTACAGATTTCGGCCGACAGACAGCAGATTAGCAAGACTGGGCATGCTCAGAAAAGAAAAAAGACAAGGAAAGTTAACCATCACATGACATCACTTCTGCAGTCGGCTGTTGTTGGCCGACAAAATTCGTGTGCAGTCTTTTGCAGTTTTCAACCAACACGACAGCACTGGACAAAAGACGGCCGATCGTTCGGCCGACGATCAGTACGTGTGTACGGGGCTTTAGTGTTCCTAATTGAGACAAGTACACACTGTAGAGGGATATGCTTTGTTTATATTTCATGTCTGAACCACTTTAAGCTCCATCCAAAGTCTTAATTAATTTATATGCCCCAATAATTGTGCCCCAAATCCTCACTTTTTTATTTATACATTTTTTTTCTTCCTTCCATTTGTCTATCTAATCATTCATCTTGAAATTCCGGTTGGGAGCATGCCCTGTGTACAGCAGTAGGAGCCGCTGGCGCTGTGTCTACCTGGCACTTGCACATATGGGGGCTGCTGGCGCTTTGCCCGGCTGACGCACACGCAACACGGCTTGAGTGCCTTTCTACGCTCTGGCAATGTCCGCCCAGTGCATGTAAAATTGTGCTTAGAAATCTACGCCAGGCCAGCCAGGAACAGCAGCAAAGTGCAGAATGGACAGCAATGTAGTCCAAAAAACACTTTACGCTAAACCCAGGGGAAATCTTTAATCCTGCTTCTTTCCACAATGCCCATCAAGGGTGCAGCCCTCTACCGACCGGGAAGTCCTCCAAATAACCTGCAAAAAACATACATGAGGGGGGCGCAACCACCTCCTACATTACCATTGATACATTTTATTAAATCCACACAGACAAATGAAAACTCACATGCCAATAAAAACATCAAGCAAACATGATCTGCTCCAGTTTAAACGTAGTGTTAACTCGTCCTAGGAACAAATGGTTGGCCAGCTGACGTGTTTCAGGGGTCATGCCCCTTTCCTCAGCTCTAAACCAACCTCACAATAGATGGCCCTTTACACGGTCACAAATCATGAGAGACCTCCCACAGGAAGCCAGCTCATGGGTGGGGCCCCAAAATAGCACACCCCCATTAGCTGCAGGAGATCTGTGTACCAACTTACTGGTAGAAACAAAAAACACGCCACTCACTGGTTGGGGTTTGAATGACAATCTCCCAGTGAGTGGCGTGCATGCTGGTCAGCCTGGGACGCCAGAGAACCAGGCAAGATATACACTATATTATCAAAAGTATTGGGACACCTGCCTTTACACAGTCTTAGTCCGTAGGGTTTAATATTGAGTTGGCCCACCCTTTGCGGCTATAGCAGCTTCAGCTCTTCTGGGAAGGCTGTCCACAAGGTTTAGGAGTGTCTATGGGAATGTTTCACCATGGTCAAACATTCCCATAGACACACTCCTAAAACTTGTTGACAGCCTTCCCAGAAGAGTTGAAGCTGTTGCAGCTGCAAAGGGTGGGCCAACTCAATATTAAACCCTACAGACTTGGATGCAGGTGTCCCAATAGTTTTGATAATATAGTGTATATCTTGCCTGGTTCTCTGGTGTCCTGGGCTGACCAGCATGCACTCCACTCACTGGGAGATTATCATTCGTGCCCCACCCAGTGAGTGGCGTGTTTTTTTTTTCCTCCCAGTTAGTTGGTACACAGATCTCCTGCAGCTAGTGGGGGTGTGCTCTTTTGGGGCCCCGCCCATGTGCTGGCTTCCTGTGGGAGGTGTCCTATGATTTGTGACCATATAAAAGGCCATTTATTGTGAGGCTGGTTTAGCTCTGAGGAAAGGTGCATGACCCCCGAAACGTGTCAGCCGGGCCAACCATCTGTTCCTAGGCCGAGTCACATTGCGTTCAAGCTGAAGCAGATCATGTTTGCTTGATGTTTTTTTTATTTTATTATTGGCATGTGAGTATCCATGTGGATTTAATAAAATGTATTAATGGCAATGTACAAGGTGGTTGCCCCCCCCAACCCCCGTATGTTTTTTGCAGCAGAATTGACAGCAGCCTGTATTGCACATACCTGTAGATGGCGCCAGAGAGACACCCTGTAGGCAGAAACTTCACAGGGGAACCTTTCATAGGCTGGTAATGCTGTAAAGATGAAACTGGAGGCAGGAAGCAATGGGAATGTAAGCTATGAAGTTACATCTATCCTTTTATATTTTCAAGGAGGGTTTAATAACACATTAACTTGTCTGTCTGGATTATATTCTATATTTTAAAGGCTCTGGATCAATCTATGGCCGCGTATGTTAGTTTGGCACCCTTTTGTTGTACTATATACATTGTTCCTTTCTTGTTTTATATGTGTATGGCACTCTGTGTCTTGTTATAAAATGTTGTAAAACTCTGTAACAAAATCTGATTTAGAAAAAATAGTTTGGAATTCTGGAATGCTAAGAGTTTGAGAGCTGACTCCAACTACCGGTGTCATCAATTTCAAGCTGGATCTTTCAGTACCCTTACAAGTATTCAGGAATAAAAGTGGCAATATACAATACCGGTATCATTTCTCAGAAAAAAAAGCCATCCTTGAGTTCCAGTCCTGTGACTTTGCCTAGGCTGAGATGATGTCATCAAGTCTGCTGCAGGCAGGAAGAAGAATGTCCTCAGTCTCCCCTCCCCCAGTGATCAGACTTCAACATTGCAACTCTTAAAAATGATACTGTTGCTGTATAGTCACATGTCTAGAATGTATTGAAGTGGTTGTAAATGCTCATTTTTGAAAATGAAAATAACAAACCTGTTATACTTACCTAATCTATTATATAAAATGCATTTAATTGTATTATAGCAGTATCTGCATTATTATTATTTGTTTGTTGTTGAATTACTATTTTCCTGTTGGATTATTATTTGTGTATATATATATATATTTATATATATATATATATATATATATATTTTTTTTTTTTTTTTCTTTTCTCTCTAAGCCCCCGTTCACACTGGGGCGACCTGTGAGGCGACCTGGTCGCCTCACAGGTCGCCGCAGGTCGCCTCCCATAGGGAAGCTGCGGACCCGTTCTGTTAGGAGCAACACAAGTCGCTCCGACTCAGAAAAAGGGTCCGGAGCTTCTTTGGGGCGACCAGGAGGCGACCGCCATAGACTTCAATGTTACGAAGTCCGTGGCGGCCGCTCCGAGGTAGCGGCGCGCTGCTCGCACCGCGACCTCGGAGGTCGCGGTGCGAAGTAGCGTCGCCCCAGTGTGACTGGGGGCTTAATCAATTCCTCTTGAGCCCATACTCCTGATGAAGCGGTATCTCCCCGAAACATGTTAAGTTAAATTGGAGGAATATGGAGTGACCCCCAATTGTGGGGAGCTTTATCAACATGCAATCTCTACCAGAGGATTTTTTTTTGTTCTAACTATTGCTTGAATTAGTTCACTTTCTGGCCTAGATGCCCTTAGTGGACTACTATATTGTGTAGTGCATTCTATATGTTCCTCCCCATGGGTGGAAATTTTTAACAAATATGGATATAATAAAAAATGTATATTTTTTATAATTTTTGTCTTGTAAGTTTTTGCGGTACCATGAAAGTCCTCAGCCCAATTTCCCTAATCATCATTGCTCTGTGTAATGGTTTTGCACAGAGCAGCCTCGATCCTCCTCTTCTCGGGTCCCCTGCCAGCTCTCCTGGCTCCTAAGTGCCCCCATAGCTAGAACATTTATGGGGACTCACTCCTGAGCCCTGGTCTGAGTGTCCTCTGAAATGCCCCCGCTCCCTTCTCACCGGCTGTGATTGACAGCAGCCGGAGCCAATGGCTCTAATTGCTGTCTCTGAGCCAATGAGGAGAGAGAGAGAGAGAGCTCTTGTGCACATCACTGAATCAAGAGCAGGCTCAGGTAATTATAAGAGGGGGCAGGGGGGGAGGGGGGACTGCATGCATAGAATGCATTAAAACAGAGCTCCACCTAAAAGGGGAAGCTCCGCTTGATTACTCCCTACCCCTTCCGCTGCCACATTTAGCATCTTTCGTGGGGGTGGGGACGTACCTGGTTTTGACAGGTACCCACTCCCATTTTTGTGTGAAGTCCCCCTGAAGTTTGACCCCCTCCTCCTTCCCCTGCTACCGGCCATTCACAAAGCACAGCGCGCATGCGCTCTATGAAGCTGCCTGTGAAGCCACAAGGCTTCACTTCCGGTTTCCCCTTACAAGAAATGGAAGCGGCAGCACCCGAGGGCCAAATGAAAAATCAGCTGGGATGAACAGCGCTGGACCCGTGGACAGGTAAGTGTTCTAATATTAAAAGTCAGCAGCTACAGTATTTGTAGCTGCTGACTTTTATTTTTTTCGGAAGGAGCCTGGAGCTCCGCTTTAAGGTAAAAAAAAAACGTTCTGATTTTAGAACCACTTTAACCCCTTGACGACTGTATCACTTACATGTACGGCGGCAAGACAGCACTGCTGCGCTGGATCAGGTAATAGGTACGTGATCTGGCACTTTCGGGTAGGGGGCGTGCCCGGGCACCACCGTGATAAGGCACAGCAGATGCCGATCAGCAGTTGTCGGCCAATGGATGACCACCGCCACCCGATGATTTTAGGGAAGACACACAGGACGGAGTTCTGCCTATTTAAACAAGGCAGAGCTCTGGCCTGTCAGCGGGAAAGCGATGAGTTTTCCATCTCTGGCTAGGCACACATTTAACGCTTTGATCGCCCCTGATTCCTAACCCCTTCCCAACCAGTGTCATTAGTACAGTGACAGTGCATATTTTTAGCACTGATCACTGTAATAATGTCACTGGTTTCCGCAAAGTGTCAAAAGTGTCAGTTAGTGTCAGATTTTCTGACGCAATATCGCAGTCCAGCTATAAGTGGCTGATCGCAGCCATTACTAGTAAAGAATAAATAAATATAAAATCATGTATATACAGTGCCTTGCGAAAGTATTCGGCCCCCTTGAACTTTGCGACCTTTTGCCACATTTCAGGCTTTAAACATAAAGATATAAAACTGTAATTTTTTGTGAAGAATCAACAACATGTGGGACACAATCATGAAGTGGAACGAAATTTATTGGATATTTCAAACTTTGTCAACAAATAAAAAACTGAAAAATTGGGCGTGCAAAATTATTTAGCCCCTTTACTTTCAGTGCAGCAAACTCTCTCCAGAAGTTCAGTGAGGATCTCTGAATGATCCAATGTTGACCTAAATGACTAATGATGATAAATAGAATCCACCTGTGTGTAATCAAGTCTCTGTATAAATGCACCTGCACTGTGATAGTCTCAGAGGTCCGTTTAAAGTGCAGAGAGCATCATGAAGAACAAGCAACACACCAGGCAGGTCCGAGATACTGTTGTGGAGAAATTTAAACCTGGATTTGGATACAAAAAGATTTCCCAAGCTTTAAACATCTCAAGGAGCACTGTGCAAGCGATAATATTGAAATGGAAGGAGTATCAGACCACTGCAAATCTACGAAGACCTGGCCGTCCCTCTAAACTTTCAGCTCATACAAGGAGAAGACTGATCAGAGATGCAGCCAAGAGGCCCATGATCACTCTGGATGAACTGCAGAGATCTACAGCTGAGGTGGGAGACTCTGTCCATAGGACAACAATCAGTCGTATACTGCACAAATCTGCCCTTTATGGAGAGTGGCAAGAAGAAAGCCATTTCTTAAAGATATCCATAAAAAGTGTCGTTTAAAGTTTGCCACAAGCCACCTGGGAGACACCAAACATGTGGAAGAAGGTGCTCTGGTCAGATGAAACCAAAATCGAACTTTTTGGCAACAATGCAAAACGTTTTTTTATTTGTTAAAAAAGTTTGAAATATCCAATAAATTTCGTTCCACTTCATGATTGTGTCCCACTTGTTGTTGATTCTTCACAAAAAATTACAGTTTTATATCTTTATGTTTGAAGCCTGAAATGTGTCAAAAGGTCGCAAAGTTCAAGGGGGCCGAATACTTTCGCAAAGCACTGTATCTCATAGTTTGTAGATGCCATAACTTTTGTGCAAATAAATCAATATATGCTTATTGGGATTTTTTTTTTTTTTTTTACCAAAAATATGTAGCAGAATACTGGATATGTTTTATAGCAGAAAGTAAAAAATATTGTTTTTTTGTTTATAGCGCAAAAAAATAAAAAAAAAACACAGTGGTGATTGAATACCACAAGAAGAAAGCTCTATTTGTGGGGAAAAAATTACATAAATTTTATTTGGGTACATGTATAAAGTTGCTATACGATCCAGACATGGAGGAAGCATTCTTGCCTATTAACCAATTTAAGACTGGAAGAATTTGCTCCCTTAATGACCAGGCCCTTTTTTGCGATTCGGCACTGCGTTACTTTAACGGACAATTGCGCGGTCTTGCGACGCTGTACCCAAATAAAATTAATGTCCTTTTTTTTCCCATAAATAGAGCTTTCTTTTGGTGGTATTTGATCACCTGTGCGATTTTTATTTTTTGCGCTAAAAAAAAGCCCAGGGATCAGACTGTACATTGTAACTTTGTAGCAAGTCAGAAGGTGAGAGGCTGCAGCAGGGGCTGATCAGGCACCGCAATTTCTACAATTGTGCCACCTCTGTAACAGCATCTTAGTCTAGAAAGTAGATGGTGACCCCTGAATTATGCCTGAACAAAGATGGCGTCGAAAACAGAAAAAAGGTATTATCAGGCGATAAAAAAAAAATACATGGAGGGGTTACACTGACGCATTATTTGAAACCTACCAAAACATATCAGAGGCTAGATTTGGTAAATTAAATTTTTTTTTTTTTTAACCGCCGAGCTTTGCCCAAGATGGCCGTATCAGCAAAAATGGTTAATGAAAACGGCGGCTGAAAAAAAATGTAAAAATGGGAGCGAGCTGGCACTTAAGGATACGCCGGTAACCTTATCTTGTATTTTGCCTGCAATCACTAGTTTCCAAATCAGGAACCCTACCATTTACAGGAGACTTAGCAAACTCTAAAATTGCACTTTGGACTGGAGCCATCTCCCAGAATGAAATCCTCGCATTCCTCCTCCTGTCTGATGTATTAATTAGACTGCAAGCTCCCAATTCCCATCCACAACAAGAGAAAGAAAAGGAGCAGCCATGCAATGGACCCCGGGGACCAGGTAATGCTATAAATAGCCATTTTCTGTTACATTTTTGCCCAATATAAAAAAATAAATATATTCAGAATTGCAATTGAATTTTGCTGTCTTCCGTCCAGGCCACTTTTTGCGATTCGGCGCTGTGCGACTTCAACTGACAATTGCGCGGTCGTGCGACACCGTACCCAAACTAAATTTACGTCCTTTTTTTCCCACAAACAGAGCTTTCTTTTGGTGGTATTTGATCACCTGTGCGATTTTTACTTTTTGCGCTATAAACAAAAAAAGAGCGTTTATTTTGAAAAAATAACAATATTTTTAACATTTTTTTATATGAAATTCCCCCCAAAAAAGATGTAAAAATCTATTTTTTAAAAATTTTTTGGCCAATTTGTTTTCTGCTACCTATGTTTGGTAAAAAAAATCGCAATAAGCGTATTTTGATTGGTTTGCGCAAAAGTTATTGCGTTTACTAACAAAGGGAAAGATTTCTGTCATTTTTGGTGTTTTTTTTTTTTAACGCGTAATGGCGGCGATCTGCGATTTTTTTTGCGGGACTGCGACATTGCGGCGGACAGATCGGACCCTTGACTGACATTTTTGACACTTTTGGGGGTACCAGTGACATTACTGCAGTAATCAGTGCTATATATATGCACTGTTACTGTAAAAATGACACTGGCAGGGAAGGGGTTAATTTTACTGGAGAGGGAGGGGTTAATGTATGCCTGGTGCTTACTGACGTGTGGGGGGGGAGGTGACTGTGTGACACAGGGACAGATCGGATGTCCAGCTATGCTGAACAGTCCGATCTGTCACTCCCTGTCACTATGGAGATCCGCCCGCTGTGTTTACACACAGCGGGCGGATCTCCAGACTCGATCCCCGACGATCGGGTAAGAGCAGCGGCGATCGCCGCAGCTCCTCCCCTGGCCCGACTCCCGCTGTGAATGAAAACAGCGGGAGCGAGCCTCCGGCGGCGCGCAAGCGCCGCCCAGAAGGGGGAGTGTCTGATGACGTAGTACTACGTCGTCAGACGATAACGAGCCACTCTGCCGCAGTAATATTACTGTGAGCAGGCGTAAAGTGGTTAAAATGCCATCCCAAATACAACTAGCTTGGAGCAAAACTCCAGACAAAAATAAGACAAAAATAAACTGCCTATTAACCACTTTAAGACCAGAAGGATTTACCCCCTTAATGACCAGGCCCTATTTTGCGATTGGGCACTGCGTTACTTTAACAGACAATTGCGCGGTCGTGCGACGCTGTACCCAAATAAAATTGATGTCCTTTTTTTCCCACAAATAGAGCTTTCTTTTGGCGGCATTTGATCAGCTGTGCGATTTTTATTTTTTGCGCTAAAAAAACAAAAATAGAGCGACAATTTAAAAAAAAAAAACAATATTTTTCACATTCTGCTATATAACATTCCCCAAAAAAAAATAAAAAATTAAAAATCAAACGTTTTCATCCTTTTAGGCCAATTTGTATTCTGCTACATATATTTGGTAAAATAAAAATCGCACTAAGCGTATTTTGATTGGTTTCCGCAAAAGTTATCGCGTCTACAAACTAGGGGAAAGATTTATGTCATTTATATTGTTATTTTTTATTTTTTACTAGGAATGGTGGTGATCTGCGATTTTTAGCGGGACTGCGACGTGGCGGACAGATCGGACCCCTAACTGACATTTTTTCACACTTTTGGGGGTACCAGTGACATTACTACAGTAATCAGTGCTATAAATATGCACTGTTACTGTAATAATGACACTGGCAGGGAAGGGGTTAACTCAGGGGCGATCAAAGGGTTAAGTGTGAGCCTAGGTGGGTATTTTCTAACTGTAAGGGGGATGGGCTTGTGGAATCAACACAGAGACCTGTGATCCTAAATAGGAGGAACACAGGCGCTCTGCACTGATTCCTGAGAGAACAACGGTCTGCTGTGTTTACAACAGCAATCCGCCGTTCTCTCTCCACGGGGAGCGATCGCGGGTGCCCGGCGGCAATCGCAGCCGCCGGCCCCATGAGTCAGCCTCCCTGCTGGCTAATGGGGATGCGAGCGCACCTTTGACGGAGTGCGCACGCCCCCAGGAGAGCTCCTGCTTCTTCGCGCAGCTGAGCCAGCCTGCCGCAGTATATCTGTGGCGGGCGGTCGGCAAGTAGTTAAATAAAACCTTTCTATTTTTATTTCATGCCTTATTTTAGACCCAGTGATGTCATCACTGGGTATCTGAGCTTTTGTATTCAATGTAGGCAGATCATGGCTGATGGAAGGGGCTGGCAGGGCAGTGCCTTCTTAAGAGCATTAAAGGGCCCCGGGCAATGCAGTGCCCTGGGGCCCTCCCTACACAATCACCCATGAGAATAAAAATGCAAATTATCAATAAGGCGATATTTATTGGTACAGCAGTGCCAGGCTAATGACAGCTTCCAAATTGAGGCGGCTGGGTCGGGTGAACACACACACAGACGGGAGTCAGACTCGACTGTCCTGTGTGTGTCTGTTCCCGTGGAGGTGGACAGGCATTCTTGCAGTTGTGAGCTCCCCCTCTATGGCCCAAGTGGCCTGACAGCAGCGCAGGGCCGACAGGCACTTGTCACCTGCTAAGTTCGGTGGCGGGATGCACATGGGAATCGAGACTAATGCTTGCCTGGGGCTGGGTCGCTGGGCAGGTGGGGCCCCCTGGGCAAGTGGGGCCCCTGGGCAACTGTCCATTGTGCCCATTTGGTAAGATGGCCCTGTGGCAGGGTGCTGTACATCATCACAGCCCTCTACCTCAGTACTCCTCTCTGATCCAAGCAGTGGGCTGGCTCTTGGGAGGAGTTATGCAAATATCAACATGCCATAATGAGTGGATGGAGGACTACATTGGCATAGGTAACTCCTACATGTAAATCTGAGCCTGAAAGAACTGAAATCCAATAAATGAAAGGGATGGGCTAGGGCAGTGATGGCAAACTTTGGCACCCCAGATGTTCTGGAACTACATTTCCTATGATGCTCATCTACATTGCATAGTGCATGAGCATCATGGGAAACCAAAACATCTGGAGTGCCAAGGTTCACCATCACTGGGCTAGGGACAGTTAGGCTGGAGATGAAAGAGCTAGATGGCGCTGGACATCCTCCAGCCAGGAAATGAGGTGGGCTCTATCTGACCTTTTGCAACTTCCAATGCACACTTTGAGAAGCTCACAGTGTGCAGTGAAATCAGAGTAAATCATTTTAGTCCAGGAGAGGAGCCGCTACAACTGTGCAAGACTGAAGGGGAGGTCAGATTTAATCAGAAGGCAGAATGATTTACATTAGCCAGCAGATCAGCATCTAGCAGGTTAATCCTGCCTGCGCTCAGGGCGAATTCCTGTATACAAGGTAATTTATCCCAAAAGGTGTGATGAAAGGATGGCCTCACATGCGTTCCTCAGTTCAGATGCCTAAAATAATAGCGGCTACCCTGGCAAGGGAATTGTCAGCTTCCTGCTCGGGGTGCAGTTCACATTCTACCAAAAATAACAGAGGGACTGTTAACACCTGCGCTCTCCGCCACTTCCTCGCTAACAGCCAAGAGATTAATGAGCTCCATTCAGAATGGACCCTTCTGACCTCATTTATGAACTTTAAAAATCTCAGGAAATTGGCTGCTAATCCAGATCTTGATAATCCTGCTCCGTCCATACATTAGGCTCCGCTCCGTGCATGGCAGCTGTTTATGTCAGCCCAGCCACTTAGCTGCGGTTTTCAGCTCAGTCGCCAAACATATGGGACTGCCGCAAGCTTCTGCAATCCAAACTGAGGACGGGACAGTCACCGCCGGCTGAGAAGATTGCTGAAAAGGGCAAATGATTGCAACATTGTCACAGCTCTTGTATTGGGTATCGATGAATGAAAGTAACAGCTTAAAGCGGAGTTCCACCCTAAAATTAAACTTACCTCCATCTTCATGCCCGGGGTCACCTGAAAAACAAATGGATAATCGCAATTTTTTTTTTTTACTTACCTGGTTTAGAAGAAAATATACTTACCTAACTTCCTCTTCCTCCCCTCGGCGGCCACGGCGATTCGTCACTTCCTGGCTTTGCAATGATTCCTGGGAGCTGAACGTCATCGCTCCCAGGAATCAATGCGCTTGCACCGGCCCCGACGTCATTTCCGGCGCAGGCGCCGTCATATCTTGCTGAACAGCTTCTGGGCATGCCCAGAAGCTGTGCAGGGATGACGCTGCGGCACCGGAAGTGACGGTGGGGCCGGCGCAGTGCATCGTGGGACCGAAGAAGACGGAAGAGGACACAGAAGAGGATCGCGCTGGCTTCAAGCTGCCCACACCTGAGATGGCAGCGCTGGACAATACATTTTCAAGGTAAGTATTTCTTCTAAAAGGTAAGTGCAACCCGGGACAGGCTAGCCATTGTGGAATGCACTAGCCCTGACTGTCCCGGGGGTAGTTTTATTAAAAAAAAGCTTTCAAAGTGTGGAACTCCGGCTTTAAAGGTTAAAACTAGGGTTGAGCGGACACCTAGATGTCCGTGTTCGACGGGTTCGGCCGAACTTTAAAAAAAAGTCCGGGTCCGTGTCCCGGACTTTTACCGAACTTTTCCCGGACACCGAACCCCATTGAAGTCAATGGGGACCCGAACTTTAAGGCACTAAAATGGCTCTAAAACACCAAAGGAAAGGGCTAGAGTGCTGCAAATGGCAGCAAAACGTAATTAAGAGCATGGCAAGTGCTCTGCAAACAAATGTGGATAGGGAAATAACTTAAAACAACAAAAAAAAACAGAAAAATAAAACAATGTTCTTCTTCATCTCTGAAGGACGAGGCCCATATGGAGTAGGAGGGAGGTTGAGGTGGTGGTGGATGTGGCGGTGACATAGGCGTGCGCACAGGGTGTGCTGGGTGTGCCTGGGCACACCCTAATCACCTAGGGCACATAGCATTGCCAGTGAGGAGATGGGAAAGATCTCCCTGGGACCTGCTCTGCTCTATTTCTCCTTGCCTACAGGTACATGGCCCCGATACATTACTCTCCCTGCTGGCAAACACATGCATGTGTATTTCAACTTTGGGGTGCACACCTTAATGCAATAGGCTGCGCACACCTATGGGCGGTGTAGGTGGAAGCGGCGGTGGAGGAGGACCAGGGCCGGATTAACAGCATCATGGGCTTGGTGCTGAGGATTTTGAAGGGCCTTAGGGCCGTGCCTTGCCATGCACCCAGAGGAGGAAGGGTGCAGCCATGCATGCCTAATTCAACATGGGATGCTGTCTCTGAAGCCCATAAACACATCCATGCATCGCCAACTGTCCCTCCTTGTCCGGCCTTCACGCTGTGTGGGGAGGTTCTGAGGGTGCTGCCTGGGGAAGCGAGCATAGAAGCCAGACTTCTGTGTTTACAAGTGACAGAAGAGCGGTAACAGTGAATATGGCCAACCCGGGGCCTATATAAAAGGTAGGGGCCTGGAGCTGCAGCTCCAATAGCCCCTACATTAATCTGGCCCTGAGGAGGAGGACGAGGTAGCCAACACTGCTTCTTTTCACAAATTTTAAATGAGGGTACACCCCAAAAGAGTGAGAAAGAGCAAAAATGGAACAATGGGTGGGTAAGGTCGGTATCCATTGCTATTCTGCATAAGGTACGGAAAAGTCCCGTGGGATCCATGCCTGGTTCATTTTAATGAACGTGAGCTTGTCCACATTGTCTCTGGACAGGCGGCTGCGCTTGTCTGTTATAACGCCCCCAGCCGTGCTAAATACCCGTTCAGATAATACACTGGCTGCAGGGCACGCCAGCACCTCCAAGGCGTAAAGGGCAAGCTCAGGCCATGTGCCCAATTTGGAGACCCAGAAGTTGAAGGGGGCAGACCCGTCATTCACTACATGTAGGCGTGTGCACACATACTGCTCCACCATGTTGGTAAAATGCTGCCTCCTGCTAAGACGTTCCATCTGAGCTGCTGGTGCTGCTGTTTGTTGTGGCGTGCTGACAAAGCTTTTCCACATTTCGGCCATGCTAACCCTGCCTTCTGAGGTGCTGGCGGTGCCCTGGTTGCGTTGGCGACCTCCTCCTCCTCCTCCTCTGCCTTGTGCTTCCACTGTGGCCCCGCTGTCAGATGGGAATGCCAGCAGCATGGCGTCTACCAGCGTGCGCTTGTACTCGCGCATCTTGCGATCGCGCTCCAGTGAGTGAATTAAGGACGGTACGTTGTCCTTGTAACGGGGATCCAGCAGCGTGGCCACCCAGTAATCAGCACAAGTTAGAATGTGGGCAACTCGGCGGTCGTTGTGGAGACACTGCAGCATGTAATCGCTCATGTGTGCCAGGCTGCCCAGAGGCAACGAAAGGCTGTCCTCTGTGGGAGGTGTATGGTCCGTGTCCTCTGTATCCCCCCAGCCACGCACCAGTGATGGCCATGAGCTGGCCTGGGTGCCACCCTGCTGTGAACATGGTTCCATCTCCTCCTCCAGCTCCTCCTCCTCCTCATCCTCCTCATCCTCCAGAACTGTGCCCCTGCTGGACAATTGCGTCCCTGGCGTTTGCGTGTGCAGGAACCCACCCTCGGAGCCCCTTGCGAATGACTGCCCTGAAAGCCTTGGAAATGTTACCTCTTCATCCTCCTCCTCCTCCTCATCCTGTGCCACATCCTCTTCCATCATCGCCCGAATTGTTTTTTCAAGGAGGCATAGAAGTGGGATAGTTAAGCTGAGAACGGCGTCATTGCCACTGGCCATGTTGGTGGAGTACTCAAAACAGCGCAACAAGGCACACAGGTCTCGCATGGAGGCCCAGTTATTGGTGGTGAAGTGGTGCTGTTCCGCAGAGCGACTCACGCGTGCGTGCTGCAGCTGAAACTCCACTATGGCCTGCTGCTGCTCGCACAGTCTTTCCAGCATGTGCAAGGTGGAGTTCCACCTTGTGGGCACGTCACATATGAGGCGGTGAGCGGGAAGGCCGAAGTTACGCTGCAGCGCTGCCAGGCGAGCAGCAGCAGGGTGAGAACGCCGAAAGTGCGCACAAACGGCCCGCACTTTCTGCAGCAGCTCTGACATATCGGGGTAGTTTTTAAGGAACCTCTGCACCACCAAATTCAGCACATGCGCCAGGCAAGGGATGTGCGTCAAACCGGCTAGGCCCAGAGCTGCTATGAGATTTCGCCCGTTATCGCACACCACCAGGCCGGGCTTGAGGCTCGCTGGCAGCAACCACTCATTTGTCTGCTGTTCCATGCTCCTCCACAACTCCTGCGCGGTGTGTGGTTTGTCCCCCAAACAGGCAAGTTGTAAAACTGCCTGCTGTCGTTTACCCCTGGCCGTGCTGAAGTTGGTGGTGAAGGTGTTACGCTGTCCGGATGAGGAGGCGGTAGAGGATGAGGAAGCGGAGTAGGAGGAGTTAGGAACAGGAGGCAAACTGAAGCGCCCTGCAATCCTCGGTGGTGGAAGGACATGCGCCAAATTGCTATCCGCCTCAGGCCCATCCGCCACTGCATTTACCCAGTGTGCCGTTAGGGAGATATAACGCCCCTGACCGTGCTTACTGGTCCACGTATCCGTAGTTAGGTGGACCTTGGCACAGATGGCGTTGCGCAGTGCACACCTGATTTTTTCCCCCACTTGGTTGTGCAGGGAAGGGATGGCTTGCCTGGAAAAGTAGTGGCGGCTGGGCACGACGTACTGTGGGACAGCCACCGACATAAGGTTTTTAAAACTGTGCGTCTCCACCAGACGGAATGACAGCATTTCAAAGGCCAATAATTTTGAAATGCTGGCATTCAGGGCCAGGGATCGCGGGTGGGTAGGGGGGTACTTCCTCTTCCTCTCAAGTGTTTGGGAGATGGAAAGCTGAACGCTTCCACGGGACATTGTGGAGATGGTTGTTGGTGACCCAGGTGGTGGTGTTGCTGACAGATCGTCTGTTTGCGGGGTGGCAGGTGCCGGTATCACTACAGATGTGGCTGGAGCGGCCGAGACTGCAGCAGAAGAGGAAGCAGGATGAGCCAGAGACGTTTCTTGGTTTTGAAGGTGTGTACTCCACTGCAGCTCGTGCTTTGCACTTAGATGCCTGATCATGCAGGTTGTGCTCAGGTTGAGAAGGTTCATGCCTCGCTTCAAGCTCTGATTGCACAGGGTGCAAACCACTCGTGTCCTGTCATCAGCACATTTTCTAAAGAACTTCCACGCTAGAGAACTCCTTTGAGCTGACTTTGGTGCGCTCGTTCCCTTGCTGCGTTGGGCAGTAGCGGGCGTAGTGTCTAGGGCACGGCCGCTCCGCTTCTGCACCCTGCTCCCTCTTCTGCTGTGCTGGTGGCTCTGTGCGACCACCGCCTCTTCCTCCAAACTACTCAGTTCACCTGCATGACGTTCATTCCATGTGGGGTCGAGGACCTCATCGTCCTCCACATCATCTTCCACCCAGTCTTCACCCCTGCCCTCCTTGTCGGTCTCCACAATGCTGAACGCCGCAGCAGTTGGCACCTGCGTTTCGTCATCATCGGAGACGTGCTGCGATGATCCTTGCATGTACTCATCTTGAGAAATAAGTGGTTGGGCATCGCTGCACTCAATCTCTTCCACTTCTGGGGCAGGGCTAGGTGGATGGCCCTGGGAAACCCTGCTGACAGAGTCCTCAAAAAGAATAAGAGACTGCTGTATGGCTTGGGGCTCAGACTGCTGGCCTGATTTGCAAGGGGGTGAGGTGAAAGACGGTTGGACATTGGCTGCAGGTGCCAACTCTGACCTTTCTGCAGTAGACTGGGTGGGAGACAATGTGAAGGAACTGGAGGCACTGTCAGCAGCAAACCAATCTACTATCGCCTCAACTTGTTCTGGCCTCATCACTTCTAGGGGCGTTTGATGCCCTACCAAATACTGATGCAGGTTCTGTCGCCTACTCACACTTGAGGAAGGTGTTTCACTTGTGCGTGTAGCTGGCACAGATCGACCATGTCCTCTCCTTGCAACAGGAGCTCTACCAGCAGCACCACGACCCAGGCCACGGCCCTTATTTGACGGTCTCCTCATATTTCTGTAATTTAAGATCTTGCCCTAGAAAGGTTTTTATTGAATAGCGGAATAGAAAATATGATCCAAAAAAAGTGTATGTATATCACACGTACACAACCACACTAGGCCCCAATTACTATTGTTTGTACCCCTAAAAGGCTAGATGAGGAGTAGGGGGAGTATGGAACAGGCAGCACCCTCAAACCTTCAGAAGTATGAGATGAACCCCAACAACTTGGAAAGGTGGATCTCTCTCACACGTACCGACACAGACTATCCCGCAATTCAATTGATCCTCAAAGGTTTTTATTGAATAGCGGAATAGGAAATATGATCAAAAAAAGTGTATGTATCTCGCACGTACACAACCACACTAGGCCCCAATTACTATTGTTTGTACCCCTAAAAGGCTAGATGAGGAGTAGGGGGGGTATGGAACAGGCAGCACCCTCAAACCTTCAGAAGTATGAGATGAACCCCAACAACTTGGAAAGGTGGATCTCTCTCACACGTACCGACACAGACTATCCCGCAATTCAATTGATCCTCAAAGGTTTTTATTGAATAGCGGAATAGGAAATATGATCAAAAAAAGTGTATGTATCTCGCACGTACACAACCACACTAGGCCCCAATTACTATTGTTTGTACCCCTAAAAGGCTAGATGAGGAGTAGGGGGGGTATGGAACAGGCAGCACCCTCAAACCTTCAGAAGTATGAGATGAACCCCAACAACTTGGAAAGGTGGATCTCTCTCACACGTACCGACACAGACTATCCCGCAATTCAATTGATCCTCAAAGGTTTTTATTGAATAGCGGAATAGGAAATATGATCAAAAAAAGTGTATGTATCTCGCACGTACACAACCACACTAGGCCCCAATTACTATTGTTTGTACCCCTAAAAGGCTAGATGAGGAGTAGGGGGGGTATGGAACAGGCAGCACCCTCAAACCTTCAGAAGTATGAGATGAACCCCAACAACTTGGAAAGGTGGATCTCTCTCACACGTACCGACACAGACTATCCCGCAATTCAATTGATCCTCAAAGGTTTTTATTGAATAGCGGAATAGGAAATATGATCAAAAAAAGTGTATGTATCTCGCACGTACACAACCACACTAGGCCCCAATTACTATTGTTTGTACCCCTAAAAGGCTAGATGAGGAGTAGGGGGGGTATGGAACAGGCAGCACCCTCAAACCTTCAGAAGTATGAGATGAACCCCAACAACTTGGAAAGGTGGATCTCTCTCACACGTACCGACACAGACTATCCCGCAATTCAATTGATCCTCAAAGGTTTTTATTGAATAGCGGAATAGGAAATATGATCAAAAAAAGTGTATGTATCTCGCACGTACACAACCACACTAGGCCCCAATTACTATTGTTTGTACCCCTAAAAGGCTAGATGAGGAGTAGGGGGGGTATGGAACAGGCAGCACCCTCAAACCTTCAGAAGTATGAGATGAACCCCAACAACTTGGAAAGGTGGATCTCTCTCACACGTACCGACACAGACTATCCCGCAATTCAATTGATCCTCAAAGGTTTTTATTGAATAGCGGAATAGGAAATATGATCAAAAAAAGTGTATGTATCTCGCACGTACACAACCACACTAGGCCCCAATTACTATTGTTTGTACCCCTAAAAGGCTAGATGAGGAGTAGGGGGGGTATGGAACAGGCAGCACCCTCAAACCTTCAGAAGTATGAGATGAACCCCAACAACTTGGAAAGGTGGATCTCTCTCACACGTACCGACACAGACTATCCCGCAATTCAATTGATCCTCAAAGGTTTTTATTGAATAGCGGAATAGGAAATATGATCAAAAAAAGTGTATGTATCTCGCACGTACACAACCACACTAGGCCCCAATTACTATTGTTTGTACCCCTAAAAGGCTAGATGAGGAGTAGGGGGGGTATGGAACAGGCAGCACCCTCAAACCTTCAGAAGTATGAGATGAACCCCAACAACTTGGAAAGGTGGATCTCTCTCACACGTACCGACACAGACTATCCCGCAATTCAATTGATCCTCAAAGGTTTTTATTGAATAGCGGAATAGGAAATATGATCAAAAAAAGTGTATGTATCTCGCACGTACACAACCACACTAGGCCCCAATTACTATTGTTTGTACCCCTAAAAGGCTAGATGAGGAGTAGGGGGGGTATGGAACAGGCAGCACCCTCAAACCTTCAGAAGTATGAGATGAACCCCAACAACTTGGAAAGGTGGATCTCTCTCACACGTACCGACACAGACTATCCCGCAATTCAATTGATCCTCAAAGGTTTTTATTGAATAGCGGAATAGGAAATATGATCAAAAAAAGTGTATGTATCTCGCACGTACACAACCACACTAGGCCCCAATTACTATTGTTTGTACCCCTAAAAGGCTAGATGAGGAGTAGGGGGGGTATGGAACAGGCAGCACCCTCAAACCTTCAGAAGTATGAGATGAACCCCAACAACTTGGAAAGGTGGATCTCTCTCACACGTACCAACACAGACTATCCCCCAATTTAACTGATCCCCAAAGGTTTTTGATTAAATAGCGGAATAGAAAATATGATCCCAAAAAAGTGTATGTATATCACACGTACACAACCACACTAGGCCCCAATTACTATTGTTTGTACCCCTAAAAGGCTAGGAGTAGGGGGAGTATGGAACAGGCAGCACCCTCAAACCTTCAGAAGTATGAGATGAACCTCAACAACTTGGAAAGGTGGATCTCTCTCACACGTACCAACACAGACTATCCCCCAATTTAACTGATCCCCAAAGGTTTTTGATTAAATAGCGGAATAGAAAATATGATCCCAAAAAAGTGTATGTATATCACACGTACACAACCACACTAGGCCCCAATTACTATTGTTTGTACCCCTAAAAGGCTAGGAGTAGGGGGAGTATGGAACAGGCAGCACCCTCAAACCTTCAGAAGTATGAGATGAACCTCAACAACTTGGAAAGGTGGATCTCTCTCACACGTACCAACACAGACTATCCCCCAATTTAACTGATCCCCAAAGGTTTTTGATTAAATAGCGGAATAGAAAATATGATCCCAAAAAAGTGTATGTATATCACACGTACACAACCACACTAGGCCCCAATTACTATTGTTTGTACCCCTAAAAGGCTAGGAGTAGGGGGAGTATGGAACAGGCAGCACCCTCAAACCTTCAGAAGTATGAGATGAACCCCAACAACTTGGAAAGGTGGATCTCTCTCACACGTACCAACACAGACTATCCCCCAATTTAACTGATCCCCAAAGGTTTTTGATTAAATAGCGGAATAGAAAATATGATCCCAAAAAAGTGTATGTATATCACACGTACACAACCACACTAGGCCCCAATTACTATTGTTTGTACCCCTAAAAGGCTAGGAGTAGGGGGAGTATGGAACAGGCAGCACCCTCAAACCTTCAGAAGTATGAGATGAACCCCAACAACTTGGAAAGGTGGATCTCTCTCACACGTACCAACACAGACTATCCCCCAATTTAACTGATCCCCAAAGGTTTTTGATTAAATAGCGGAATAGAAAATATGATCCCAAAAAAGTGTATGTATATCACACGTACACAACCACACTAGGCCCCAATTACTATTGTTTGTACCCCTAAAAGGCTAGGAGTAGGGGGAGTATGGAACAGGCAGCACCCTCAAACCTTCAGAAGTATGAGATGAACCCCAACAACTTGGAAAGGTGGATCTCTCTCACACGTACCAACACAGACTATCCCCCAATTTAACTGATCCCCAAAGGTTTTTGATTAAATAGCGGAATAGAAAATATGATCCCAAAAAAGTGTATGTATATCACACGTACACAACCACACTAGGCCCCAATTACTATTGTTTGTACCCCTAAAAGGCTAGGAGTAGGGGGAGTATGGAACAGGCAGCACCCTCAAACCTTCAGAAGTATGAGATGAACCCCAACAACTTGGAAAGGTGGATCTCTCTCACACGTACCAACACAGACTATCCCCCAATTTAACTGATCCCCAAAGGTTTTTGATTAAATAGCGGAATAGAAAATATGATCCCAAAAAAGTGTATGTATATCACACGTACACAACCACACTAGGCCCCAATTACTATTGTTTGTACCCCTAAAAGGCTAGGAGTAGGGGGAGTATGGAACAGGCAGCACCCTCAAACCTTCAGAAGTATGAGATGAACCCCAACAACTTGGAAAGGTGGATCTCTCTCACACGTACCAACACAGACTATCCCCCAATTTAACTGATCCCCAAAGGTTTTTGATTAAATAGCGGAATAGAAAATATGATCCCAAAAAAGTGTATGTATATCACACGTACACAACCACACTAGGCCCCAATTACTATTGTTTGTACCCCTAAAAGGCTAGGAGTAGGGGGAGTATGGAACAGGCAGCACCCTCAAACCTTCAGAAGTATGAGATGAACCCCAACAACTTGGAAAGGTGGATCTCTCTCACACGTACCAACACAGACTATCCCCCAATTTAACTGATCCCCAAAGGTTTTTGATTAAATAGCGGAATAGAAAATATGATCCCAAAAAAGTGTATGTATATCACACGTACACAACCACACTAGGCCCCAATTACTATTGTTTGTACCCCTAAAAGGCTAGATGAGGAGTAGGGGGAGTATGGAACAGGCAGCACCCTCAAACCTTCAGTATGAGATTGTGTTCACTGTACCCCACAAAGATTGAGTTCACTGCACCCCACAATGATTGTGTTCACTGCACCCCACAAAGATTGTGTTCACTGCACCTCACAAAGATTGTGTTCACTGTACCCCCCAAAGATTGTGTTCACTGCACCCCACAAAGATTCTGTTCACTGTACCCCACAAAGATTGTGTTCACTGCACCCCAAAAAGATTGTGTTCACTGCACCCCAAAAAGGATGTTGTTCACTGCACCCCAAAAAGGATGTTGTTCACTCCACCCCAAAAAGATTGTGTTCACTGCACCCCACAAAGATTGTGTTCACTGCACCCCAAAAAGATTGTGTTCACTGCACCCCAAAAATGATTTTGTTCACTGCACCCCAAAAAGGATTTTGTTCACTGCACCCCAAAAAGGATGTTGTTCACTCCACCCCAAAAAGATTGTGTTCACTGCACCCCAAAAAGATTGTGTTCACTGCACCCCACAAAGGATTTTGTTCACTGCACCCCAAAAAGATTGTGTTCACTGCACCCCAAAAAGGATGTTGTTCACTGCACCCCAAAAAGGATTTTGTTCACTGCACCCCAAAAAGATTGTGTTCACTGCACCCCACAAAGGATTTTGTTCACTGCACCCCACAAAGATTGTGTTCACTGCACACCAAAAAGGATTGTGTTCACTGCACCCCAAAAAGATTTTGTTCACTGCACCCCAAAAAGATTGTGTTCACTGCAGCCCAAAAAGATTGTGTTCACTGCAGCCCAAAAAGATTGTGTTCACTGCAGCCCAAAAAGATTGTGTTCACTGCAGCCCAAAAAGATTGTGTTCACTGCAGCCCAAAAAGATTGTGTTCACTGCAGCTCACACACAGAAAAATGGATGTGGATCACTGACACCTGCCTATCTCCAATCCCACACCACACAGCAATATCGATTGTAGTTTGTAGAACACAGTTTCCCTAAAATTCAGCAGACTCTGTCCCTAACAGGATTGAGAAGAGATCGTAGATCAGGATTGAGTGCAGACCCCACCCCCCACACAGCAATATCGATTGTAGTTTGTAGAAGACACTGACCCTATATAATTCAGCAGACTCTATCCCTAAAATGCCTACAACTCGCCCTGCCTAAACACTCCGACCTGTCCCTCAATTCTATCCGGACACAAATGTTTTTTTCCTGCCTATCTTTCCCTAATCAGCAGCCAGCACGTTGATGTGTGCTCTGTCCCTGAATCTAAGCAGCATAATGACGCCGCTGCGGCTGCCTCGAACTTATAAAGACTTGGTCACATGCTTCAGACGGCCAATCACAGCTACTGAGACATTTGCAGGCATGGCTGGGATGGCTTAAGGCACACCAGTTAAACGATTGTTGATTGGCTGTTGAAAGCCCGCCATGAAAAGAGCGCCAAAGCATGCAAAACCCGGAAATAAAACGACCGAACACGGATTTTTACCCGAACATACAGTAAAGTGTCCGTGTCCGTGTTCGGGTACAAAAAATCCAATTATTCGGTACGAACACGAATAATACAGTCCGTGTTCGCTCAACACTAGTTAAAACGTAACCCTCCTAGGTAGGTAGGTACTAGGCAGGGCTTTTTTTCTCCGGGAATAGGTGCAGGTACTCCCTTCTTCTGAGTCACCCCTTGTCTCTACTCCCTACCCACCCCTGAGCGCTGTCCTTTGGTTCCACCCTCTACCCACCTCCCAGTACCCCCCATTTTAGAGAATACAGAACCAAGTATCATGTTGTGGTTCTAGGTAATTTCTATGGGATTTGTTAATGATAACTAGAAAAGCAGTAAAATAGATTCCCTGGAATCAGCAACAATAGACCCCCCAACAATAGATCCCTCCGGCAACATTAAGTTCTCCCCTGCAACAATTGCCCCCCCCCAATAAATCCTCCCCTGCAACAATAGACCCCCCAACAACAATAGCCCCCCCCCAGCAACAATAGTTCCCCCAAGCAACAATAAATCCTCCACTGCAACAGTAACCCCCCCCCCCCCACAACAAAATGCTCTCCAGCAACAATAGAACAATAGATTCACCCCAGCAACAACAGATCCCCCAGCAGCTAGCATCAATAGGCTATTCAGCTCACCTCACTGACCTCAGCACCCCTTTGCCATTGCATACATTCAGACTGGAGGTGCGGGAACTGCGTTCCCCCGCGTTCCCGCTGAAAAAAAGCCCTGGTACTAGGTAAACGAATCTAATGCTCCTTCTGCTTATTAGGGAAGCCTAATCTATTAGGTTGCCTGTTGCATGTCTCCAGGTGTGATTCACTGGGTCTGAGGCAGTGTCTCTACTGCATCCAATGAGGGAGCTTGTTGGACAGTGGAGGAAACCCAGCCAGTTGCACACTAGGTTTTATGGCAGTCCCAGTGGGAGGGAACCATTGCAGTGCATCTGGGATTGACCATAAATACAGAGGGGACATGTGACAGGGCGTCTTTAGCGAGAAGCAGAGTCCCAGGAGGAGGTTGACGGCTGTCTCTCCTCCTGCAGTGTGTGAGGAAGGTGGTCTTAGGTGGTCGGCCTAGTGAACCAGGTGTGGAGCTGAGCTGCAGAAGATCCAGTGGAGCTGCTGGCAGAGTATCTCGGGAAAAACAGTGTCCGTGAGTACCAGGAGATTTGCAAAAGGGTCTGCCCAGGAAGGGGGACCACTCCAACGAAGTCAGAGGATCAGGGAGCCAGCTCACACAGAGAGAGTTACAGTAAAGGGGGTGCTGTGTAGAGAACCCTGAAGAATAGGGACAAAGGGGGTGCCAGGAAGGGCCCTAAAGAGTGTCCTACAGTACAGTACAGCTTATCTAACTCAGTTCAGCCATTTCTTCTTCACTGCCAGTGACAAGGTGAAGCAGCGGCCTTGCCACACTCATTAAGTCGTCCCAGCAAATTGTGCATAGTTTATTCAATATGGAGTATCCCACTCATTCCCTTCTCCTATCCAAGTTCTCAATAAAACCACAAAAACCAAAACCCCTAGACTGTTTCTTGACTGAGCCAAAGCACTTTGAAAATGTTAAACTGTCATGTTGTTGGGTAACCCAGGGAATCCATAACCAGCAGCTCCCATGGGAGTAGTGCTACACAAGGATTTTAACAAACTTTGTTGCAGATTCCTACCTTTTGTAGGAATCTGCAGAAATCCCTGATTGTTCCTCTGTGCTGAGTGGGTCTAATGGGAGTGGTTTCATAATTATGTGGGAAAAAAATGTAAAAGATTTGCCACAGGTGTCCAGTTGCCTCCATCCCTATGTATATGTGTACAAGCAGAAAATATTTGGGACTTTAATTGAGGTCAATTGGACAAAAAGATATATATTCTTCATTATTGTTTGATGACATGAGTCATATGGTAAAAACATAAAAATACTGTAGCATAAATACATACAGACATAGCGCACATAGTAAGTACAGCGATACCTATTGAATACACAATAAATACAATCTTTTTCTAGGACCAAAAATGAATCACTCAAGAATAAAATGGATACAATGTAGCATACATATTCTGTGTGCGCATAATCTTTCAATATATTACAGTAAAATGAAACATATGAATAATTATTAACTTAATCTTTTGATATATCACAGTTAGATAGAACGTATGAGTAAATGTAGGCTCGACGCGTTTCATGGACCTCCCTCCATTCATCAGGAGCTTTGAATGTTTGTCTAAAAATAAGGACAATATGGGTTATGTTGATGTACTAATATGGATTATTGGACTATAGTGAAAAGTATAATGGAATGGACACTACCTTAAGCAGTGTCATAAATCCAAGGGCAATCCAGTCAGGGCCCAGGGCAGACAGACCAAAGCTGATCCAGGATACGCCTCACCCAGGGCTGAGGCATGGATCACCTCCAAAAAAACGGGCAATAGAGAGGAAAGGATCTCAGATGGAGTAAGAATACATCAGCAAGTAAAAAGGATTTAGGAGCGTCACTTCACGAATTGATGATAAAGACGTATTGGGAGAAAATGTAGTCTGAAAATATATATATAAAACTAGATAAGCATAAAAAATATATATATATATTGAGAACATCAATCTCAACGACTCTATACAAAATAAGATATATAAGTCAGACAGTTGATTTTGTTAGTTCTGCAACCTGAACAAGGTTTCCCATTTGGCATCAGAGCAAACCAAATTTTTGTACATCTTTACCTTGAGATGCTCCTCACTGCACCCATACAGAAGCCATCCATCTGAGGAACCAGTACCATGGCCTAGTAATTCCAGGTGTTGAGCAGCCCAAACTCCTAATCAGGACCATCCAAATGTTACCACAGGAGGTCCACAAAGTCGAGTCTTCACAACTCGAGCTAAAACCGCATTTCAGGGAATTTAACTTTTGACACTCAAAAGCTGATTCTTCAGGCCGGGCAATGTGTGGCTGAATACTCAACCCCAGACTTTTCAAAAAGAGCCCTGAAGAGGGGGAGCTAAATCGCCTGAAACATATTGTCTGTTCTGTTTTACCCCTTACCAAAAAAGTCTGGAACCAGACCACACTTTGGTACATCTTTTAAAGTGATATTTAAACTTTGGATTTAAAAAATAAATAAATAAATAAACATGTCATACTTACCTGCTCTGTGCAGTGGTTTTGCAAAGAGCAGCCCAGATCCTTCTCTTCTTGGGTCTCCTGCCAGCGCCCTTGGCCCCTCCCTCCTGCCGATTGCCCCAGAGCAAGTAGCTTGCTATGGGGGCACACAGGCAGGCATGATCTTGAGCCGCTGCTTTGTGTGTCCATTCACACACAGAGCCGCGGCTCTGCCTCGCCCCTCTCTCTCCTCATCGGCTGACTGGCTGTGATGGACAGCAGTGGGAGCCACATTTGTACATATTTTACTTGAGATGCTCCTCACTGCACCCATACAGAAGCCATCCATCTGAGAATCCAGTTCCGCGGCCTAGTAGTTCCAGGTGTTAAGCAGCTCAGGATTCTAATCTGGACCATCCAAATTCTGCCATAGGAGATCCACAAAGTTGGGTCCCCAAAACTTGAGCTAAAATAGCATTTCTCGGAATTCAACTTTTGATACTCAAAATCTGATTCTTCAACCCGGGGAAGGTTTCCCTTGTGGCCTAATATTAAACCCCAGACTTTTCAACATGAGGCTTGAAGAGGGGGAGCCAAATCGGCCAAAATATGTTGTCTGTTCTGTTTTACCTCTTACCAAAAAGGTCTGGAACCAAACCACACTTTGGTAGATCTTTGACCTAAAATTATATTAAAGCTTTGGATTTTTTACATTTAAAATAACAAACATGTCATACTTACCTCCTCTGAGCAGTTGGTTTTGCACGCAGGACAGCCCTGATTCTCCTTTTCTTGGGTCCCCTGCCAGCGCTCCTGGCCCCTCCCTCCTCCTGAGTGCCCCCCAAAGCAAGGTGCTTGCTATGAGGGTACCCCGGCAGGCGCACTCCAGTGCCGCTGCTCTGTGTGTTTATTCACACACAGAGCCACGACTCGGCCCCACCCCTCTCTCTCCTCATTAGCTCGCTGGCTGTGATTGACAGCAGAGAGAGCAAATGGCTTCCAATGGGGAGAGAGAGTCCCTGGAGACCTGAGCACAGTGCACAGTGCTGGAGAAAGATCAGGCTCAGGTTAAGTATTAGGGGTGTATTAGGGGGTGCTGGGGGGCCTGCTGCACAGAGAAGGTTTATTTTCTTCAGGCATAGAATGTAGTAAAAAACCTTGAGCATTTAAAACCCCTTTAAGGCTCCCCTCACTGCACCAACACAGAAGCCAACCATCTAAAGCCCCGTACACACGTACCGATCGTCGGCGAACGATCGGCCGTCTTTTGTCCCCGGGCTGTCGGTGTCTGTTGAAAAGTGCAAAGACAGCACAAGAATTTTGTCCGCCGACTACAGCCGACTGCAGAAGTGATGTCATGTAATGCTTAACTTTCCCTGTGTTTTTTCTTTTCTGAGCATGCCCAGTCTTGCAAATCTGCGGTCTGTCGGCCGAATTCTGTACTGACTGGCGAACAATCGGCCGCTCTGGTGTCGGCATACAAAAATTTTAATGCTTGCATGACAGATTCTTTTCGGCTGAATGTGCGCTGTCGGCTGTCGGAGGCATCATACTAACAAGCCTACAATCGGCAGATCGGTCGTCGGCCGAGAAGAGAAGGATCTGGGCTGCTCTTTGCAAAACCACTGCACAGAGCAGGTAAGTATGACATCATCAGTACGTGTGTACGGGCCTTTAGGAACAAGCACCACACCATGTAGCTCCAAGTTTTAAGCAGCCCAGGACCCTAATTTGGTCAATCTAAATACTGCCACAGTAGATCTACAAAGTTGGGTGTCCACAAATTGAGTCAAAACAGAATCATAAATCCATCCAGAACTGCAATTGACACCCAAAAATATAAGAGTTTTCCTCAGAACCAGAAGTGAGGGCAAATCATCCATTGGGAACATCTGTTCCACTGACAAGAGATTCTCTTTCACATTTTAGAGACTTCCTTTCACTTCCTGTTGCTTTTTTAGGGACAGGAATTGAAGGGAAATCTCCCCAACATAACAAAAAAAAACTAAAAGTAGTTTAATCCTTCCCTACTCAATCAAAAATGATAAAAAAGAAAGTTTTAGCTATACATATACATTAACAAGGGAGCAGAGATATCAGACCACAAGCTGGGTCTCTAAAAACATTGTTGGCCTCATTCCATTACATATTTCACCTTAATGAGCAGAACTTTAAAGGCTTATATAATCTAAGTGTAATAATTCACTTTTATGGTCCTTTGGAGCGGAATAGCAGATGGTAAAGCTATTATCGCCAAAAATTAATTTGTAAAAAGTTCCCTTTATGGGCCTATCAGTGTCATGGAGATAACTGAACATCAAAGGGAGCCAAAAGAAAGTGAAAATCTTTATATTATGTGCCATGTGATATGTAAGACTCCTTGGTACATGGGAGTCAGGACCTGCTCAGCACCGCACAGCTTCAGATGGTCATCAGAAGCTGCCAAGTACAAATGTCTTGGTACCACAATCTCTTGTCCTCATGTCACCCCGTCCTGCTGTCCTTTCTCATTCTCCCCTCTGTAGAGGAAGTTAATTATAGGAGAAAAAAAATATTTCATAATGTAATATCACAGGCTGAGCAAAGGTTAAGCGTGCAGACCAGCGGACGAGGAAACCCCAGGGGAGAGGAAAAATAGAGTATTTTTGGAGAATTCTATATTACGGTATAGGCAATTTATAGCCGAGGCTGAAAAGGTCGTTTGAAAGAGGCTTGATGAGGACCTTTCCATTGTTTGTAACTGTGGCTATCCCCCGGGTAGCTTCATAGGAAGTACATAGCCGGGTTGAAGGACAGCTGAGCCAAAAACAGCCACAAAGTAAAAGGTAACAATAAAGAAACGGGATAAAAGTCTATAAGCACACCTACTTTGTGTCAAATATATATATATATATATATATATATATATATATATTGATCTTACACTTTGCCTGCAACATATACATATATTTTATATATATAAAATACTATTATATTTTATTTACCATATATTTTTTTTTTGGGTTTGGTAAATAATATATAAAATACTATTATATTTTATTTACCATATAATTTTTTTTTTCAGTTTGGTGAATAATAAGGGGTCTTGAGAAGCCATGGATAAAGTTATGCTGCCTGTAATATCGTTCAGCATGTCCGGTTTCGTGGTGGGTCAGTGATGGCCTGGGGAGGCACATCCATGGAGGGACACACTGGAGGGACACATATGGACAGGCTGGTTGTACTGAAGGTAATCTATCGATCAACTTCAGTACAACCAACTTGTCCCTTTTTTTTTTTCCGTTTAATCACTACTGGTGGCCATCATTGTATTCTGACAGCTGAAAACCTTCCTTCTTGCAGAATATAATAGCACAGTGGGAGGAATTGAAGGAAAGAAAATTGCAAAACATATGGCCTGCCTTAGTTCCAAGTTGAGTAGATTTTGAGATCCTATGTACATTATTATTATTCAGGATTTATATAGCAGAAACAGTTTACGCAGCGCTTTACAACATGAGGGCAAATAGTACAGTTACAATACAATTCAATACAGGAGGAATCAGAGGGCTCTGCTCATTAGAGCTTACAATCTAGGAGGGAGGGTCAAGTGATACAAAAGGTGATATCTGTTGGGGATGAGCTGATGGAGAAAATAAAAGTACAGATGTTAGGAAGGAGTAGAATAGGCTTCTCTGTTGGGTTTTCAGGGATTGTCTAAAAGCAAACAAAGTAGGAGATGGTTGGACAGATTGGGGTAGGGAGTCCCATAGGATGGCTGAGGCTCAGGAAAAGTCCCTGAGGTGAGCATGGGAGGAGGTGATGAGAGTGTTAGAGAGCAGAAGAACATAAGAGGAACAAAAAGAATGATTAGGTTGGTATTTTGAGACTAGGTAAGTAATGTAGCTGGGGGCCAAGTTGTGGATGGCTTTGTAAGTTGTTTGCTCATTTTCGGAAGGTAATCAAAATACAGTCTGGTGGCAGCATTAATGATGGACTGAAGGGGGGAATAACCTGTGTAAAGGTAAGCCAATGAGGAGGGAGTTGCAGTATTTGAGGCGAGAAATGACCGGGGGAGCGAATTAGGAGCTTTGTGGGGTCATTGGTCAGGAAGGGGCATATTTTGGAAATGTTGCGGAGGAGGCTGCAAGATTTGGACAGTGATTGGATGTGGGGCCGAAAGGATAGTTCAGAGTCTAGGATTACACCTAGGACCTTGGCATGCAGGGATGGGTTAAAAGTTGTGCCATCTATAGCATGGGTCTAGGATTTAGAGCCTCCCCTAAAACCCAGAAACCTAGCTGGGGATTAGGAAACATACACTATATGGCCTAAGGATTGTGGACACCTAAACATCACATTTCATTTCGAAATCATGGCCATTAAAATAGAGTTGCCCCCTTCTCTGGCTTTAACATTCTCTACTCTTCTGGGAAGACTTTCCAAAAGATTTTGGAGGGTGTCTGTGGGAATTCACCCCAAAGCTGTTCAGTAGGGTTGAGGTCAAGGCTCTGTGCAGGACAGTTGAGTTCCTCCACACCAGGCTGGTCACACCATGTCTTTATAGAGCTGGCTTTGTACACAGAGGCACAGTCATGGTGGAACAGTTAAGGGTCATCACCAAACTGTTACCACAAGGTTGGAAGAGCACAATTGTCTACAATGTCTTTGTATGATGTAGTATTAACAGGACCCTTCACTGGAGACACCTGAATCCAATTATTTGGAGGAGGGGAGGAGGGGGGGGGGGGGTCTCATACCCCTTGCCATTAATTTCACTTTTATAGCAGGTGCCAAACTCAAGTCAAGAGCAACAACCTTCTATTCTTTCTACAGCCATGCTCTGGAACTTACTAGCAAAGAAGGAGAGATCAGATTATACATCCTGCAGAATATCCCCAAAAAAAGGGCCCATGAAGCAGACTATTTTGCTTATTCATTAACAAACAGGCTCACAACAAGTATGAAGTCAGCCACTGGAGGTAGTGTTAAATGTTTTCTGGAGAGTGTGGAGATCCCAGGTGGTGAATGAGATCCTGAGCACATCTGGAGTGGTCTGGAGAGCTATTGCAGGCCAGTTAAAAGGCCAAGGCACTTGTATATACATGATTGAGTCTCTTGATGTATTGTACTATGAAGCGGTCTCTATTCTTGTTTTGGTACGTCTAATCCTGTGGAGAGTTGCTCTCGGCAGGGGGGGGGGGGGGGGGGGGACAGGATTGGAATCGTAAATCACAGTCTATGGTGAACAGGATTATTGCTGCTTTATGTTTGAGCGTCTGAGACCACCTTTGATCTAGTGGTCCACTCCCAGGGGTAAGAGGCTTAGTTTGCTATGGTGCTTGGTGCAGGACTTTCATCTTACCTGCAAGCTTTTTCCATCTGCACACCTAGGTGCTCCTTAGGAATTGTGGACTTCTTTTATTGGACTTTTAATAGTGCTGCATTTGTCTTTTATATATACAGCCAGGTATGTTTTTTTTATTCAATTCATTCAATTCAATTCAATTCAAATAAGCCAAAGCAGTTGAGTTGGGGGGGGGGGTAATGGGTAATATAAAGGGGAATGGGGAGTGGGTCCATGTAAAGGATTTTTAAGTCCTCAATTTTTCATGTCCCTCTCAGTCTGTGACACGCTGTCACATATTGTGCAGCTATTCTCACCATTGGCTCCTCTTCTCCCAGTAGGATTTGGAGTTTCCTCTTCCCTTCTATAGAAATGAAGTCTGGGATGAGAGCGGAGAGTCTCTGGAAGTGAGTGTCCCTCGCTGATGAGTACTTAGGGCACTGTAGCAGGAAGTGGTCCTCGTCCTCCAGGACCCCCTGGTCACACTGCTGGCACAATCTGCTCTCCCTGGGCTTGTAGGTTGGTCTGTGCCGTCCTATTCTCTCTATGCTTCTCTTATTAGAAGAAAATAATTGAAATAAAGTTGGACAACAATGATACTTTCCTTTTAAGAGGAAGATCAGCACATTGTATTCTCTCAGCTTTCTTGCAGAATACAGATTAATAAGCGGAAGGGTGGCTGGAATTTTTTAAGTTTACCGAAAGTGGCACATAAGCTCTGTGCGATGGGGTCAGACAGTTCTCGCTATGCCAGCGCCTCGACTATAAACACCCCTCACAATGACAAATGTGGTTTGGAGTGGGCTGACGCTTCGGCATGGAACAAGTGAGTCTTCGAAGATATGAAATAATGTCACTTTATTCTGGTTAGCTCACTCTTCAGAAATGTAACATTTATCAATGTATCAAGAAGTTACAAGTCCCCAAAGCCACGTAGATAAGTGTGCAAACAAAATAAATCAAGCAGCATCACTTTTACGTCATCACTGAATACATTGCGCTCAGTCCTAATAGCCTGATGGGTTGGGGGGGGGGGGGGTTGAGCAAAAAATCATGCAAGGATATTTGAAACATTGACTTATACCACGTAACGCAAAAAATGTGTCCAAAACAACGTCTTGTAACTTGTAGGTAATAATATTTAATATATTTGTACAACATTTTTTTATTTCTAGATTGTAAGCTCTAACGAGCAGGGCCCTCTGATTCCTCCTGTATTGAATTGTACTGTAACTGTAATGTCTTCCCCCACATTGTGAAGCGCTGCGCAAACTGTTGGCGCTATATAAATCCTGTATAATAATAAAAAAATAAAAAATAATAATAATAAAATAATATTTTATTAATATTTTATTGTTTAGGTCTAAAAAAAAAAAAATAATATTAACAAAATAATATTTTATTAATATTATTAAGCAGAATATAATATATGTAACACCCCCTAGTTTAGAGTAGGCTGCTACAAAAATCTAGTTTAACTCTTCTGTAAACAGTGGAGCAGGGGTTGATTGCTTAGGGCTGCTCAGTGTTTCACAGGCTGCTGTTCTGCTACTTCTGCCTGTCTTCTGGAGGCTTCTGGAAGTATAAAAGGAGGGAGAGCAGAACAGGCAGCCTGAATATTTACGGGACCCCAGCTAATCCCTGGGGAGGTGTGCTCAGAAGGTGGAGGGAGAGCCCATAAGTAGTCTGAGGCCTAGGCAGCAGGCTGCATTGTTCCTGGGTCCAGTCCGGCATGAGGAGACCCCTGTACAGGGGATCTGCCCCTGGTCCCAGATCCTTAACTGGTTCCTGTCCAGCCTATTGCTGAATGACGCCTGGGCCGGCCTCTCATTGATCAGGATGGATGTCATATTCCGAATTCCAGAAGACATGAAATTCATTGCTATATGCAAACATAATGTGTAAAAAGTAAAAAAAAAAAAAAAAAAAAAAATACTGATCACTTCCCCAGAGTAGTACAGTGTTACTATGGTAACATTATATTGCTCTGGTCAAAGTGTATTAAACAAAATCGTAAAAAAAAAAAAAAAACATGAAAAAAAATGACTAATTATTATTTTTTTTCATACTTTCACCAGTCAGTGTCCCTGTTTTATGATGAGGCTGTACTCCACTGGTGACAGTATGTAAAAAAAAAAAAATTTTTGAATTTCTTATTTTTCCAAAAATTATGACAAAAAATGACAACTTCAAAAAAATGGCCATGCCTCTTACTAAATACCTTGGACTGTCTACATCCCAAAGAGGGGTATTTTGGGAGATATCTGTACTGTCCTGGCATTTTTTGGCCTCAATAAATGAGATAGGCCTTCAGTACACCAGGATTGATCAATTTTCAGATATATACCCTAGATTGTGGACTCTATGGCTTTCCTACAGACTAAATAATAAACACTGATTTAGGTTATTTTCACCAAAGAAATGTAGCAGAATACATTTTGGCCTAAATTTATGAAGAAAGATTATTTATTTGCAAAATGTTATAACACAAAATTGGAAAAAGGGGTTTTCTTTTCAAAATGTTAAGTCCTATCTAGTTTATTTAGCAAAGAAAAAAAAAAAAAAAAAAAAAAACAGTGGTTATTAAATACCACCAAAAGAAAGCTCTATTTGTGTGATGAAAATTATTAAAATTTAGTTTGGGTACAGTGTTGCATGGCCGCGCAATTGTCATTCAAAGTGCGACAGCGCTGAAAGCTGGAAATCGGCCTGGGCAGAAAGGGGGTAAAAGTGCCCGATATTGAAGTGGTTAGCAGAGCTTTCAGGAAGATACTGAGGTCCCAGCTCGGCTTAGCTGAGGAACCCATTTGCAGAACCATCAAGTTGGGTCAGGAGGAAGGTCAATGGAGAGAGCCAGGAGGAAGTTGGTGGGAAAGAGTCCAACTGTCCTATGGTGGTATGAGTCTACATCTCCCTCACTGGAAAGAGCCTGGTGGATATCAGCAGGAGGCAACCGGTGATCCAAATGATTAGATGACCCCCACTGCTGAAGGAAAGTGACAGTGTGTAGCTTTTAACTCCTGAGGGAGTCACCAGCAGTATTAGGAATCCAGTGGGACATTTAGTACCTGACCTCACAAATGCACTTCTGGAAGAATGGTCAAACATTCCCATAGACTCACTCCTAAACCTTGTGGACAGCCTTCCCAGAAGAGTTGAAGCTGTTATAGCTGCAAAAGGTGGGCCAACTCAATATTGAACCCTACAATTAAAGTTCATGTGCGTGTAAAGGCAGGCGTCCCAATACTTTTGGTAATATAGTGTATATATAATATTAGAGGTTGAATCTGGTATTTATCATCAACATTTTTATTTTTATTTTAAGAAAAAAAAAGTAAAAAAGAACTAAAACACTATTTTGCAGATTTTCAGACAGGAATATAATATAATATTATGCATGACAGACTCCCTTATCATAATCATGGTATTATCATACCCTATCAGATAGCTTGATACAACCTTCGCCTGCTGTCATGAAGACGTTTAGTAGCAATAGCATGCTTTTTGTATCACCTGTCATGATGGGGTTAAAAAAAAATAAAAAGGGGAATAGAAATCTTTTATATTAAAGTAGTAATAAAGGCTGAGACGTTTTTGCATGGATATAATCATTTTAAATATAATGCAGAATACTGGTAAAATCTTACTTTAAATTTATTTGTAATGCCTTATAAGCCTCCGTTCACACTAGGTCGCTCCGACTTAGGGGGCGACCTGTGAAGTCGCGTGCAGCGCGACTTCGGCGCGACTTGCACAGAGTTCATAAATGAATGTCTATGCAAGTCGCCTCCAGGTCGCCCCGAAGTAGTACAGGACCCTTTTTCTAAGTCGGAGCGACTTGTGTCGCTCCTATTAGAACGGGTCCTGTACTACACAATGGGAGCTGACGGACCGCGACTTGTCAGGCTCAATGTGAATGCGGTGTAAAGGTAAAAAAAATCTTCTGCCTTTAGAATTATTATTATTATACAGGATTTATACAGTGCCAACAGTTTGCGCAGCGCTTTACAACATGAGGGCAGACAGTACAATCACAATACAATTTAATACAGGAGGAATCAGAGGGCTCTGATCGTTAGAGCTTACAATCTAAGAGGGAGGGTCAAGAGATAGCAAAAGTCATAACTGTGGGGGAATGTGCTAATGGTAGTGGAAATACAGTTGTTTGGTGGTGGAAGGGTAGACCTCTCTGAAAAGGAGGGTTTTCAGGGATTGTCCAAAAGTGGATAGAGTAGGAGATAGGCGGACAGATTGGAGTAGGGAGTTCCAGAGGATGGGAGAGCCTCCAGGGAAGTCCTGAAGGCAAGTATTATAGGGGATGATAAGGGAGCTAGAGAGCAGGAGGTCTTGGGAGGAAAGAAGAGAATGATCAGGTTGGTATTTTGAGACTAGATTAGTGATGTAGCTGGGGGGCCGAGTTGTAGATGGCTTTGTAAGCTGTTAGGATTTTGAATTGAATTCATTGGGAGAGGGGAATCGCTTCCTTCTCCTACCCAGGACCACATGTCCCATAAACATTGCTCCTCACACATTCACAAGCTCTCAGGCACTTACTGACATGTATGGACGGTGTACTGAGCTGTATGTGTGCTGCACTGTATTTCCTGATATGTAAACAAGTAATGCATTCTGTATGCAGGACAACTAATCGACTATAAAAATAGTTGACAACTATTTTTTTTATAATCGATTATGTCGATTCGTTATTTCAGTCCTACATCGTTCCCAATAAAAACCCTGAAAAGAACCACTAGCCAGTGGAAGAAAGAGAAAAATGTAGTGTGCCTGGCTGTGTGTGCTCTGACGGGGGAAATAGGACTCACATTTCCAGCAGCTTTTTAGGGGGTACGCTACATATAATATTTCCTATTAAAGGAGATGTACAGGGAAAGCTCGATTGGCTGTACATCTCCTATGGATCACAGTAGTGCAGTTCGTTCTGCACTCCTGTGACCCCTTTTCAGCAGAGAGCGGTCTGAAGTCTGCTCTCTGCTGACGTCATAGGAGTCGGTCCAGGCAGCGCATCATCACGACCACGGAGTCGGGATCCGCTAGGTGCCTGGACTGACACCCGGATCCTCCACAGCGTAACGCTCCAGTGAGTGAGGAGGGGGTAGAGCAGAGAGTGGTGACTGACTGTCAGCAGCTCTCTGCTCGGGGAGCTGTCAGAGCCGAGCGAGCGGCAGTGTTTGATCGCTCAGTTCTCAGTGTAGAGGCGTCTGGGGACAGATGCTGCATCCACTTAGGTAAGTATAAATGTGCAATAACCCCAAACCCCATACTTCTCTTTTATTTATTTGCCAGCAAGTATCAAGCACAGGGAAAATGCATCAGCATTGGGAAAGGCTTTAAATAGTCGCTATGCTAAGACATACCGAAACAGCAGGAGATATCAGATTACACGGAAGATAGTTCTATGCAGAAAGGATTTGGAGACGAACAGCAATGTGGGCTAAATGGAACAATAGAAAATCTTCAAAGCCAATGTGAAACACAGTAGAACCTTATTTTAAAGAGGCGTAACTAGAACCTTCAGGGCCCCGGTGCAAGAAACTATTAAGGGCCCACCTGGGCCCCTGGCCGGGGTCCTTCCCTCCAAGCCTGGGGCTCTTCCCACTGATCCTGGGGCCCTTTACTCTCGTTGCAGGGCCCTTTATTATGGTCCCTTTCACAAGTTTTGCAGTGGGCCCCCTTCCTGCCATCTTGGGGCCTCCCCACGGTGGTGGAATGCCAGGGCTCGGTGGCAAGTGTGACCTTTGCGATCCTGGAAGTTCACCCACTGGTGTCAGTAGTTTTTATTTTTTGGAATTTTAATTGTATTATTTCTTATCAGTTTATTTTATCTTTTTGCAATGTCACTGACTATGACTCTGTCCATTCAGAAAAGGAAGGAGCTGGTAAGTTACATATTTACCGACCCTTCCTGGTTCTCTATTGTGACACATCCCCTGCAGCAGCCGGCAGGAGAGGGGAGGGAGGAAGCCAGCAGCACAGTGGGGGGGTCAGGGGTGCACACAGGGGCCCAGAGACAGCAGAACACAAGTGGATAGGATAAAAGCGGGGGCAGCATACAGGAGGAAAAAGGAGGACAGTGATTTCTCTACATGCTGCCCCTGCCGTCCCTCCTATCCAGGTGTAGAGGGGAGCCGCACAGGCCCCCTGGAGCATGGGGCCTGGTTACAATTGCAACCCCTGTAGTTACACCCCTGCTTTGACCATTTATTAAGGCAAAGTGAATGATTCTCATGTAAGAATTCTCCACTTGCTGACTCACCTTTACCGCACTCCCCACCACTCCATCTTAGCTGTCAACAGTAGATCCTTCCTGGCATGGAAGAGCATGTGACCTCCCCCAGAATGCAATGGAGTCCTAAGTAGCCAATTGCAAGACACAAACACTGTCTAATGAGGAAGAGGAGGAACCATGTGTAAGCTCTGACATCATCCAACATGGAGCTTATACAAGGCTTAGGCTCAACAATCCAATTTACACAAGGAGCAGCAGGAGAAGGAGAATATGAGTGGGTGGAAGGTTCTTCTTCCAAGAGAACTTGTCAGATTTCCTTGTATAGATAAGCAGGGCTGCCATCAGGGGGGGACAGCCCATACACATGTAGGGGGCCCGGGCGTTCTGAGGGGCACAACTGCCCAGGCCCAACCAACGAGATTGAGTTGTTGCTGCTGTAGTAACTAGCAATTGCTAAAGCAGGGCGGCCACAGAGTTAGCCCATGCAGCCGAAGGGATGTCTCTTTGCTGGATGGGGCTGTCTTTTTGCATAATATATGAGGCCATCTTTTTGCTGGATTAGGATGTCTTTTTTCTGGATTACGCTGTCTGTTTGCTAAATATATGGGGATGTCTCTTTGCTGGATTAGGATATCTCTTTCCTGTTTTGGGCTGTCTCTTTGCTGGATTGGGAATTCCCTTTGCTGAATATATGGGGATGTGTCCTTGCTTGATTGGATGATTCATTTTCATATATTAAGTTATAAGAGTGTTAAAATAAAAGTGGGTACACTTAAGGACTCGGTGGGATGGCCAGTGAGTGGATTCGGTGGGACGGCCAGAGGGCGGGTCCTGGGAATGTTGGTTGTCAGGCCCGGAGGGGCCCAGGCCTAAGGCTGTGCAAGGGGCCCCAAAATTTCTGATGGCTGCCCTGTATATAAGTGACAGAGATGGTTTTTGGGGGTCCGTTAAAGATGTGGTGATTTGGGAAATGGCACTGGAAAGAGTTTCCAAAGAATGGGAGCAGGGTGAGAGAACTCATAGGGAAAAATAAATCCATAGAATTGAAGAGTCTGTAGAAAAGTCCCAGAGATATCATCATGAAGCAGTGACCAGAATGATAGAAACGTTTCTGAGCATTCTTTGTAGGAAGTCATGAGTGAGCCACATTAATTTTCAAATATGGGGACATGAAAGAGAGTTGATAATTTCAGATATGACTTCATGATGCTTATGAAACCCTTTTCAATGCGGACCCCTCCCCCCAACCTCTCTCTCTCTATTTCTTCTCATTAAAATGTTACCACAGTCCATGAAGTGCAATTAACCAAATGTTCTAACAGCTCAGCGTAAACACCAGAAGTTCAACGACTCCTCTTGTGTTCTAGAAGAACAAGGTCACCGCTGGGCCCTTATCAGCTCTAATAGTAGCCAACAGGCCCCTGGCTTCTCTGTTATCTAATGCTCTGGAGGGTAATAGAGATCTGAGGAAAGACCATGCATTTTATTAAGCTTGTAAAAATTTGCATTCACCCCCTGGTCACGGGGCTGTGCTCAGCCCTGTGAGGTCCAATGTTCTACTGAACGAGCTCATCTAATTTCATGAGACCCTAGAAACACCTACACGAATGATCTTTCACTAAGGATGGCTCCAAGTGTTCTGGACATTTGTCTATGTGTCTGCCAAGATCAGAGCATGATAATCAGAAAAAGCTTGCCTAAGTTTGGAGGACATTATGGTGTTTTTATTACTAGGAAACTTGGTCTAGGAGATGTCTACCAACAATGTCTAGACAAGACTATATATGGTTGATGGACACCCGATGATCACACCTTTCTGAGCTTGTTGGATAGCCCAAAACCATGGCTATCAATATGGAGTTGTTCCCTCTATGGCAGTGGTCTCCAAACTGTGGCCCGGGGGGCCAGGTGCAGCCCTTTGTTTGCTTTTATCTAGCCCTTGAGGCACCATTTCATCCACTGTCACCAATAATGAGGCACTATTCTTCTCACTGACCAAGAATGGAGCACTATTCCTCCCACCGACATTAACAAAGGGGCACAATTTCTCCAAGTGACACCAACAGTGGGTCCCAATTATATTAACGATAGTGCACAATTTCTTCCAATGACACCGACAATAGGGTCCAATTACACCAATGATGGAGCACAATTCCTCCCACTGTCATCAAAGATTGGGCACAATTCCTCCCACGGACATCAAAGATTGGGCACAATTCCTCCCACGGACACCAAAGATGGGGCACTATTCCTCATACTGACAACAAAGATGGGGCATTGTTTTTTTCCGACTGCCATCTGGAATTTTTCTATTTCCAATGGCCACAGTTTGGCCAACCTAAAGTCTGAGGGGAAGTAAGCTGGCTCTTTGTTTACAAAGTTTGAAGACCCCTACTATATGGCCATTATAATGGAGTTGTTCCCTCTGTTACCATTAATATGGAGTTGTTCCCTCTGTTACCATTAATATGGAGTTGGACCCTTCTTTGTGGACATAACAGCCTTCGCTCTTCTGGGAAGATAATCCACAAGATCTTGGAGTGTGTTTATAGGAATCTGTGCCCATTTGTGAGGTCAGGTACTGATGTTGGGTACAAAGACCTGGCTCACAATCGGCTTTCAGTAGGGTTTGTGTCAGGGCTCTGTGCAGGAAACTCGAAAATCCTCTACACCAAACAGGTCAAAGTATGTCTTTATGGAGCTGGCTTTATACACAGGGCAAAGTCATGGTGGAACAGAAAAAGGTCCCCACCAAAACTGTTACCACAAGGTTGGAAGAGCACAATTGTCTAAAATGTCTTTGTATGATGTAGTATTACCAGTACCCTTCACTGGAGACACCTGAACTCAATCATTAAGAGGGGGCTCTACATACCTTTGACCATACAGATGTAGAACATAAACAATTCTGAAATGTTTGGTCAATAATTATGAAATAAAAGCCAGTGGGGTCATAAACTCTACCTAAGCCTCCACAGTTGCACAATCCGAGGAGTTCCTGTGTGCCATGTGACCAGGAATTGCTAAGATGATGAGGGTTGGAGACAGCATTGAGTCAGTGGCTTTAATTCAGTGCTGCTATAAAGCCTTGAGTCAGTGTGATGATGAGTTAGATTTCCTCCTCTGTAGCAATCTCAATGCACCTATCTGCCACAAATCACTGATATCAGTTCATTATCTTCCATAAAATTGTTACATATGTTTCATGATCCTTTTATACCCCTTTACTGCTATAAAGTGATCTTTACTTTTTTCTGCATTATTTTCATTTAAGATAATAACCTTTAAGCCTGGCCTCAGGTTTTTTGTTACTTTAAATATTTCATTTGGACCAGCTTGGCCCAAACAAACTAATCAGAGTAACACAAAATCTGAAGTTAGGCTTTAATAATAATTAATTCCTTGAATAACATTGTTAAAGTGTATCTAAACCCAAGAACAAAAATGTAATATATTTGCAGCTTAGCAGTAATAAATGTGGTTTTCTTTTTTTGTAACTTTTTTTTTTGTGACGATTCTGCCAGTAACACACTTCCTGTCCTTGGGTGACAACAACCCTCATTCACTGTATTATTTCTATGGGATAGAGAGCACAGGAAATCAGCTTACTGAATTTCCAGCAGGATTCAACATATATATATTTATATATATATATATATATATATATATATATATATATATATATATATATTATACAGTATATGTATATACAGTGTATATACAGTGCCTTGCGAAAGTATTCGGCCCCCTTGAACTTTTCGACCTTTTGCCACATTTCAGGCTTCAAACATAAAGATATAAAACTGTAATTTTTTGTGAAAAATCAACAAGTGGGACACAATCATGAAGTGGAACGAAATTTATTGGATATTTCAAACTTTTTTAACAAATAAAAAACTGGAAAATTGGGCGTGCAAAATTATTCAGCCCCCTTAAGTTAATACTTTGTAGCGCCACCTTTTGCTGCGATTACAGCTGTAAGTCGCTTGGGGTATGTCTCTATCAGTTTTGAACATCGAGAGACTGAAATTTTTGCCCATTCCTCCTTGCAAAACAGCTCGAGCTCAGTGAGGTTGGATGGAGAGCGTTTGTGAACAGCAGTTTTCAGTTCTTTCCACAGATTCTCGATTGGATTCAGGTCTGGACTTTGACTTGGCCATTCTAACACCTGGATATGTTTATTTGTGAACCATTCCATTGTAGATTTTGCTTTATGTTTTGGATCATTGTCTTGTTGGAAGACAAATCTCTGTCCCAGTCTCAGGTCTTTTGCAGACTCCATCAGGTTTTCTTCCAAAATGGTCCTGTATTTGGCTCCATCCATCTTCCCATCAATTTTAACCATCTTCCCTGTCCCTGCTGAAGAAAAGCAGGCCCAAACCATGATGCTGCCACCACCATGTTTGACAGTGGGGATGGTGTGTTCAGGGTGATGAGCTGTGTTGCTTTGTTTTGCATTGTTGCCAAAAAGTTCGATTTTGGTTTCATCTGACCAGAGCACCTTCTTCCACATGTTTGGTGTCTCCCAGGTGGCTTGTTGCAAACTTTAAACGACACTTTTTATGGATATCTTTAAGAAATGGCTTTCTTCTTGCCACTCTTCCATAAAGACCAGATTTGTGCAGTATACGACTGATTGTTGTCCTATGGACAGAGTCTCCCACCTCAGCTGTAGATCTCTGCAGTTCATCCAGAGTGATCATGGGCCTCTTGGCTGCATCTCTGATCAGTCTTCTCCTTGTATGAGTTGAAAGTTTAGAGGGACGGCCAGGTCTTCGTAGATTTGCAGTGGTCTGATACTCCTTCCATTTCAATATTATCGCTTGCACAGTGCTCCTTGGGATGTTTAAAGCTTGGGAAATCTTTTTGTATCCAAATCCGGCTTTAAACTTCTCCACCACAGTATCTCGGACCTGCCTGGTGTGTTCCTTGTTCTTCATGATGCTCTCTGCGCTTTAAACGGACCTCTGAGACTATCACAGTGCAGGTGTATTTATACGGAGACTTGATTACACACAGGTGGATTCTATTTATCATCATTAGTCATTTAGGTCAACATTGGATCATTCAGAGATCCTCACTGAACTTCTGGAGAGAGTTTGCGGCACTGAAAGTAAAGGGGCTGAATAATTTTGCACTCCCAATTTTTCAGTTTTTCATTTGTTAACAAAGTTTGAAATATCCAATAAATTTCGTTCCACTTCATGATTGTGCCCCACTTGTTGTTGATTCTTCACAAAAAATTACAGTTTTATATCTTTATGTTTGTAGCCTGAAATGTGGCAAAAGGTCGCAAAGTTCAAGGGGGCCGAATACAATCGCAAGGCACTGTACATATATATATATATATATATATATATATATTTATTAATCTTATCAAGCAGAACAAAACTATTGAAATGGTATATTAACCACTTCCATACCAGGCCGTTTCCTGCTAGAAAATTACTCAAAACCCCCAAACCATATATATTTTTCCAGCAGAGACCCTAGGGAATTAAATGGTGGTCATTGCAACTTTTTATGTCACATGGTATTTGCACAGAAATTTTTCAAACGCGTTTTGAAAAACAGTTTTATGAATTAAAAAAACCCAAAACACTAAAGTTAGCCCAATTTGTTTGAATAATGTGAAAGATGATGTTATACCAAATAAATAGATACCTAACATGTCAAGCTTTAAAATTGTGCACACTCGTGGAATGACGCCAAACTACTTAAAAATCTCTATAGGCAACGCTTTGAATTTTTTTTACAGGTTACCAGTTTAGAGTTACAGGTGAGATCTTGGGCTAGAATTGTTGCTCTCGCTCTAACGTTCACGGCAATACCTCACACGTATGGATTGAACGCCGTTTACATATGTCGCTGCGAGGTGCGCATGCGTGTGCTTCTGCGTGCAAGCACGCGGGACAGGGGCACTTTGATTTTTTTTTTATTGTTTTTTTAATTTTTATTTTCTTATTTTTACACTTTCCCTTTCATTTTTTAAATTCTTATTTTTTGATCACTTTTATTCCTATTACAAGGAATGTAAACATCCCTTGTAACAGGAATAGTGAATGACAGGTCCTCTTTATGGAGAGATGTGGGCTCAATAAGACCTCAGATCCCTCCTACAGGCAGGAAAGCCTGAAATAAAAAAAAAACGATCTTGGCTATCCAGCTGAGATCACAGCAGTATTGACAACTGCCAGGCCGGGCGTGACGTCATAACGTCGTGCCCAGGCCTCCGAGAGTAATAATGATTGCCAGGGACCATTTGGTCCTCGGCAGTCTTTATGGTGAACTTCTGCCTCCGGCGGATTCCTTCTCCGGCTCGCCGATCGCACGGGCGGGCTGGCAGCAACACCGGATCATGGCAGGAGTGGGGGGTGGGGAGGGGATGTCTCCTCCCACCGCCTGGAAGGTCGTTCAGCCACTACGATTGTTTTTATGGTGCAGGGAATCGCCAGCCAAAATCAATGATATCTGAATGATGCCTCCACCCATCATTCAGATATCCCCATATGATGTTCGAAAGAAAATTATTTCGAAATTTAACCCATGTGTGGCCGGCCTTAGTAAAAATAATGGCAAAAATTTAGGGTGATAGCTAATATCTGCATCACTGCTTGTGCAAATGTACGTCAACATGCTGGAAAATGTTTGCCATTTGACCCTAACATGCTTAAAAAGAAAAAAGATCTATATATATATATATATATATACTGTATATATATATATATGTATATACATACACTATATTGCCAAAAGTATTGGGACGCCTGCCGTTACACGCACATGAACTTTAATGGCATCCCAGTCTTAGTCCGTAGGGTTCAATATTGAGTTGGCCCACCTTTAGCAGCTATAACAGCTTCAACTCTTCTGGGAAGGCCGTCCACAAGGTTTAGGAGTGTGTCTATGGGAATGTTTGACCATTCTTCCAGAATCCCATTTATGAGGCCAGGCAATGATGTTGAATGAGTAGGCCTGGCTCGCAGTCTCCACTTTCATTCATCCCAAAGGTGTTCTATCGGATTGAGGTCAGGACTCTGTGCAGGCCAGTCAAGTTCTTCCACCCCAAACTCTCCCATCCATGTCTCTATGGATCTTGCTTTGTACATTGGTGCTCAGTCATGAAATTGTCCAAAATGTCTTGGTATGCTGATGCGTGAAGAGTTCCCTTCACTGGAACTAAGGGGGCCAAACACAACCCCTGAAAAACAACCCCACACCATAATCCCTCAACAAATGCCCAAACAAGAGAACCCTCATTCTGTCACCCACTGTGTCGGCCAATGGCAGAACCCTCTACTGACCCGCTGGTACCATGTGATCACTGTGGCCAATTACAGCACATCATATGACAGTTGTACACAAGGAAAGGCTTTGATTCATGCCTTTCGATGTGTACTATTGTGATGAGCTCTGTGATTGGTCACAGTCATCACATGGTACAGACAGGGCCAATCACAGCCCATCTGTACCATGCGATTACATGTGGCCAATCACAGCTAATTACATTAGTAAACACCGAATGAACAGTTTTCATGCAGGAAAAATGGTTGCTTATAGCTGTAAAATTCACAGTTAAACACAATCATAGTGTGTACAAAAAAAAAAATCCTAATCACCTCCCCATAGTAGTACAATGTTACTATGATAACACTGCATTGCTCTGGTCACTGTATGTATAAAAAAAAAATAATAAAAAAATATTTTTAAAAAATTGAAAAAAAGAAAAAAAGAATACAATTTACTAGTCAATGTCCCTGATCACCGCCACACCACTTATATGATGACACTGGTGACAGTGTGTAAAAAAATTGGGAAAATGTTTTTTTTTATTTTTTTTTACTACAAATTACAACTTCAAATGCCTCTTACTAAATACCTTGGACTGTCTACGTTTCAAAAAGGGGTCATTTTGGGGGGGGTATTTGTACCATCCTGGTGTTTTTGGGCCTCAAGAAACAAGATAGGCCGTTAGTACATCAGGATTGATCAATTTTCAGATATACCATAGTACAACAGACTAATTTACACTAATTTGGGTTATTTTCACCAAAGAAATGTAGCAGGAAACATTTTGCCTTAAATTTATGAAGAAATATTATTTATTTGCAAAATGTTGTATCAGAAATGAAGAAAAATACGAGTTTTTTTTTTTTTCAAACTTTTTGGTCTTTTTTGTTTTCTTACCATAAAATAAAAAAAAGTCCAGTGGTGATTAAAACTCATCAAAAGAAAGCTCTATTAAAACCCACCAAAAGAAATGCCTCTTACTAAATACCTTGGACTGTCTACGTTTCAAAAAGGGGTCATTTGGGGGGGTAATTGTACCGCCCTGGTATTTTCGGGCCTGAAGAAACAAGATAGGCCGTTAATACATCAGGATTGCTCGATTTTAGATATACCAAAGTACAAGAGACCAATGTACACTAATTTGGGTTATTTTAACCAAAGAAATGTAGCAGAAAACAATTTGCCTTAAATTTATGAAGAAATATTATTTATTTCCAAAATGTTATATCAGAAATGAAGAAAAATTTAGTTTTTTTTTTTTTAAACAGTTAGGGGTCCGTTCTGTCTGCCACAATGTAGCAGTTTTGCTAAAAATCGCAGATCACTGCCATTATTAGTAAAAAAAAACAATAAAAATGACATAAATCTTTCTCGTAGTTAGTAGACGTGATAACTTTTGCGCAAATCAACCAAAATACGCTTATTGCGATTTTTTTTTTTTTTTTACCAAAAATTGCCAAAAACAAATTGACCTAAAATTTTAAAAAATTCTGATTTAAAATTGTTTTTTTGTGGGAATGTTATATAGCAGAAAGTGAAAATTATTGTTTTTTTTTTTTTCTTTCAGAATTGTCGCTCTTTTTTTGTTTATAGCGCAAAAAATAAAAATCGCACAGGTGATCAAATACCACCAAAAGAAAGCTCTGTTTGTGGGGAAAAAAGGACATCAATTTTATTTGGGATCAGCATCGCACGACCACGCAATTGTCCATTAAAGTAACGCAGTGCCAAATCGCAAAAAATGGCCTGGTCATTAAGGGGGCAAATCCTTCCGGTCCAGAAGTGGTTAAACCGGACAGTTTTGCCGCTTTTTTATTTTGGGGGGATCGCTCTGGGAATATTTCACCTGATACGGGATATCGCTGCCGATGACGCGCCCCGGGAGGAAGCCTGTCAATAATAATTGAGAACAGGAGGGATGCTCCGGAGGTTATCTCTCTCAATTTGCTCGCCTTGACTAGAGAGCGTTTTTCCAAAAGAGCAATCTGTCCACGGGCGACGGCTTTACAAATCCCAGAAGTTCCATTTGCAGAAAGATTTGGCCGGAGCTCCTGCAGAGATTTTTCTCTGTCAGGGAACAGAAAGCAGCGCGGATTGCCCAGCTGGGAGTCCTCAGCGCTTTTAATTAAAACAGTGGAAAATTAGATAACTTCACAAATTCATCACGACCGACGCTGGCTGTCAAACGCACGAAAAAAAATAAGCACTTGGGGGGTTGAGCCACCCAGCTCTCTGTTTATAGCACAAAGTCCATCGTCCCTGCCAGAGGCTCGGTGTTTTTTACTTGTTCCTTTTTTTTTTTTTCTCTGCTGCTTGGAAAGTCAATGCCGCCTTTGTACCTCTGTGTGAAGGGAAGTGAAGAACGCAAAGGGAGGGGCCATCTGCCGCGCTCAGGGTGGAGTCTTACTGCGTGCTTTCACACTTCTGCACATATGCTGAGGATTTTGCTGGGATTGTGAGACTTTCCAGCTGCAGCAGAACTGACTGCAAGGAGCTTACACTCTAATGTCCTCCCATAGTCGCACACTATTATTATATGTTTATATAGCTCTGACATATACTGCAGTGCTGTACAGAGAACACTGAGCCAGTCACATCAGTCTCTGCAGCAGAGGAGCTTACACTCTAATGTCCCCCCACAGTCACACACTATTATTATTACTCATTTATATTGCTCTGACATATACTGCAGTGCTCTACAGGAAACACTGAGCCAGTTACATCAGTGCCTGCAGCAGATGAGCTTACACTCTAATGTCCCACCATAATCACACACTATTATTATACATTTATATAGCTCTGACATATACCACAGAGCTGTACAGAGAATACTGAGCCAGTCACATCAGTCTCTGCACCAGAGGAGCTCACACTCTAATGTCCCCCCATAGTCACACGCTATTATTATGCATTTATATAGCTCCAGTGCTGTACAGAGAACACTGAGCCAGTCACATCAGTCTCTGCATCAGAGGAGCTTACACTCTAATGTCCCCCCACAGTCACATCAGTCTCTGCATCAGAGGAGCTTACACTCTAATGTCCCCCCACAGTCACACTATTAATATTACACTTTTATATAGCTCTGACATGTACCACAGTGCTGTACAGAGAACGCTGAGCCACTCACATCAGTCTCTGCACCAGATGAGCTCACACTCTAATGTCCCTTCACAGTCATACACTCTTTATTATACATTTATATAGCTCTGACATATACCATAGTGCTGTATAGGGAACACTGAGCCAATCACATTAGTCTCTGCACCAAAGGAGCTTACACTCTAATCCCTCCCCCCCCCATAGTCATACACTAGTATTATTATACAGTTATTTAGCTCTGACACATACCATAGTGTTGTACAGAGAACGCTGAGCCACTCGCATCAGTCTCTGTACCAGAGAAGCTTACACTCTAATGACTCCCCACAGTCACACACTATATTAATATTATACAATTATGTACTGTAGCTCTGACATATACCGCAGTGCTGTACAGAGATCATCGAGGCACTCAGATAAGTCTCTGCACCAGAGGAGCTTACACTCTAATGACCCGTACAGTCACACACTATTATTATACACCTACATTGTCATTGCTGGCCCCCATTTAACCACTTGACTCCAGGAGGTTTTAACCCCTTCGTGACCACGGCATTTTCTTTTGCTATTCAGCACAGCGCTACTTTAACTGGAAATTGCGCGATCATGCAAAACTGTAAGCAAATTAAGTTTATATCATTTTTTGCATGCAAATTATTATTATTACAAAATTATTATTATTATTACAAATTTTTATTGCTTATAGTATAGTGATGATCACTGTTATAAGCAATAGTTTTAAATGTCATGAATAGCTTTCATTCTTGACAGCTTGCTTACTATTGTGATGCTGTGATTGGCTACAGCTATCACATGGTACATGTCATAGCTGTTTGCCAATCGCAGCATCACAACAGTAAGCAAGCTGTCATGAATGGAAGCCATTCATGACAGTTTTGCTTACATTGTATTCATGTGATTGCTATCATTGGTCAAAGCAATCACATGATACCCCAGCCGCTCACAGTGGGTGGATACTGAGCGCTGTGATCTGCTGTGTCTACTGAGGAAGCATTTCCTCAGTCTCCACTCCCCCAATGATCAGACTGCAACATTTTAAAGAGGAGTTCCGGCCTCAAAACCGAAAAAAACGATTTTTGGCCATCCGCTTGCTGAGGGTCACCTGAAAAAGAAATGGATGCTCCCGAATTTTTTTTTTTTGTTCACTTACCTTGTTATTGAAGAAAATATACTCACCTTCCTTCCACTTCCTCCCTCTGCGGCCGCGGCTCGTGCCGTCTCTTCCGGCTTGCGATGACTCCTGGGAGCTGAACGTCATCGCTTCCAGGAGTCAATGCGCCTGCACCGACCCCGCTCGTCACTTCCGGTGCAGGCGTGTCATTCCCTGCTAAACAGCTTCTGGGCATGCCCAGAAGCTGTGCAGGAATGCCGCGCCTGCACCGGAAGTGACAAGTGGGGCCGGTGCAGGGCATTCTGGGACTCCGACGTCACGAAGAGGAGGCAGAAGAGGACGCGCTGGCTTCAGCTGCCCACACCTGAGATGGCAGCGCTGGAGAAGAAATTTTAAAGGTAAGTATTTCTTCTAAAAGGTAAGTGCGACCCCGGACAGTACAGAGGCTATACATTATGGAATGTACTAGCCCTGACTGTCCTGGGGGTATTTTTATCTAAAATTCACCCCCGAGGCCGCAAATCCGCTTTAACTGTGTAGCAAGTCACAAGGTGAGAGGCTGCAGCAGGGTCTGATCTGTGTCAGACATTTGTGAACACAGCCAAGAACTACACAGGCAACAGGATTTTCATGATTGTGTCATCTTGGAGCTGGCATCCAGGAAGTAGATGGTGACCCTTAATCATGAATGGCGGTGAGTACAGATGGACAGAATAACCAGCAAATATATTAAAACTTGTGCACACATATTACCTTCTACATATAGAGCTGTGGATGTTATTAGCTGTTTGTTTGTTTTTTCTTTGCTATATGCTGATAAAACCTGCATGACAGGTGAACCTGCAACACCAGGAGACGTAGCACGACATTCGTTCTTCCAGAATTTTCAGCGACCTGTCAATGTTCTGCCGTCTGTGGCCATTCAGGTACAGACACCCGAAGCGGGGTGATTGTAATGATGAGTCTCCTTTGTACTCTGACAGTCACTATCAGGGAAAGAAATCCGCGGCTTTGCCAAGACGCTTTGTTTGAAGTCTTTTCCTGCCTTTGTGATTCGGCTTCCTTCCATCGGAGCTCATAGATATGGAAGAGAAAAGTTCTGGCGGTGGGTCTGCCGGTGATAAGAATGGCGGTGGATTAGGTTGCCGGATTTCTCACTTTTATTGACTGAAATTAGAAGAATCCCAGAGACGGAGCAATGGAAATCACTAAGGGGACTATTAATGAATGTTTTCTCATAGGATTCACACCACTATCACCCAGGATTCACATATTTGTCTAATTTAACGTTTCTCAACCTTTGTTCAGTCATGGCACCCCATAGAAGTGTGTAAATTCTGGAGCCCCCTAGTCTAAAATGTCAAAAACATAAATGGTACTTATCAATGGGAAACCTGAGCCTGGGACAATGCACACAGCTATCTTGATGAAATTACCTTCACATCAGAGACCCCTTCGTATCAGAGTTTCCTCCATCAAATCAGTGGTCGTTCTATCACTCCAGAGGTCACCCAATTACATCAGAAGCCCCCTTCATATCAGAAGTCTCCCAATCATATCAGAGTCCCTGCTTCACATCAGAAGCCCCTTCACATCAGAGATCCTTCCATCACACCAGACTTCCTCATTACATCAGAAGCCCCCTTCATATCATAAGTCACCCAATCATATCAAAATCATATCAAAATCCATGCTCCACATCAGAAGCCCCCTTCACATCAGAGGTCCTTCCATCACACCAGACGTCCTCATTACATCAGAAGCCCCCTTCATATCATAAGTCTCCGAATCATATCAAAATCCATGCTCCACATCAGAAGCCCCTTCACTTCAGAGGTCCTTCCATCACACCAGACGTCCTCATTACATCAGAAGCCCCCCAATCATATCAGAGTCAATGCTTTACATCAGAAGCCCCCCTTCCCATCAGTGGTCTCCACATCAAATCAGAGGTCCCCCATCCCATCGAAGTCCCTCCTTCACATCAAGGGTCCTTCCATCACACCAGACTTCCTCATTACATCAGAAGCCCCCTTCATATCAGAAGTCTCCTAATCATAGTGGAGTCCCTGCTTCACATCAGAAGCCCCCTTTACACCAGAGGTCCTTCCATCACACCAGATGTCCTCATTTTATCAGAAGCCCCCCCAATCATATCAGAGTTCCTGCTTCACATCAGAAGCCCCCTTCACATCAGAGGTGCTTCCATCACACCAGACTTCCTCATTACATCAGAAGCCCCCTTCATATCATAAGTCTCCCAATCATATCAGAGTCCATGCTTCACATCAGAAGCCCCTTTACATCAGAGGTCTCCACATCAAATCATATGTTTCCACATCAAATCAGAGGTCCCCTATCACATCAAAGTCCCTCCTTCACATCAAGGGTCCTTCCATCACACCAGACGTCCTCATTGTATCAGAAGCCCCCCAATCATATCAGAGTCCATGCTTTACATCAGAAGCCCCCTTCACATCAGAGGTCTCCACATCAAATCAGAGGTTTCCCCATCAAATCAGAGGTCCTCCATCACATCAAAGTCCCTCTTTCACATCAAGGGTCCTTCCATCACACCAGATGTCCTCATTTTATCAGAAGCCCCCCAATCATATCAGAGTCCATGCTTTACATCAGAAGCCCCCTTCACATCAGAGGTCTCCACATCAAATCAGAGGTCCCCCATCACATCAAAGTCCCTCTTTCACATCAAGGGTCCTTCCATCACACCAGACGTCCTCATTTTATCAGAAGCCCCCCAATCATATCAGAGTCCATGCTTTACATTAGAAGCCCCCTTCACATCAGAGGTCCTTCCATCACACCAGAGGTCACCCCATTGCATCAGAAGCCCCCTTTATATCGAAGGTCTCCCAATAACTTTAGACTCTCCCCTTCAGATCAGAGGTTTCCCCATCAAATCAGAGGTCACCCCATAACATCAGAAGCCCCCTTAATATCAGAGGTCCTTCCATCACACCAGAGGTTTCCCCATTACATCAGAAGCCCACTTCATATCAGACATCTCCAGATCACATCAGAGTCCCGCTTCACATCAGAAGCCCCCTTTAAATCAGAGGTTCCCTCATCAAATCTGAGGCTCCCCCCAATCACATCAGATTCTCCCCCTCACATCAGAGGTCCTACCATCACACCAGAGGTCACCCCATTACATCAGAAGCCCCCTTCATATCCTAGGTCCCCAAATTACATCAGAGTCTCTTTTTCACATCAGAAGCCCCCTTAACATCAGAGGTTCCCCCATCAAATCGGAGGTTCCCCCCATCACTTCAGAGCCACCCCTTTACATTAAATGCCCTGCGTCATACTGTACGAGAGGTTCCCCATCAAATCAGAGTCCCCCCTTCACATCAGAGGTTCCCCCATGAAATCAGAGGTTCTTACTTCACATCAGAAGCCCCCCATCACACCAGAGGTTCCCCATCACATCAGAAGCCCCCTCCACATCAGATATTCCCCCATCAAATTAAAAGTTTACCCATCATGTCACAGGTCTCCCCCACGTACACTTACAAGAAACTAGCTGTTCAGTATTGCTGGGTGCTGTAATGACCATAGGCTGAAAACCGTGGATGATCAAAGTGAAGAAATGTCCTCAGCACAACAAAGATTCCTCGAAAGGATCCAAGGCTTTATTATCATGGTCACATTATAAACATACAACAATGCTTTTAGAGCCACGCGGGGCCCGTCATCATCACTTGCCTGATGAAGGGGCCCTGCGTGACTCCGAAATATTGCTGTATGTTTAATAAAGCTTTGGACACTTTTGAGGAATCCTTGATGTGCTGATGACATTTCTTCACCTTCACATCAGAGGTCCCCCCATCAAATAAGAGCCCCCCCCTCATTACATCAGAGTCCCCCTTCATTTTAGAGGTCCAGCCATCACATCAGAGACCCCCATTCACCTCAGAGGTTCTCCCATCAAATCAGTGGTCTCCCCACCACATCAGAGGCCCCCCCCCATCACTTCAGAGGTCCCCCCATCACATCAGAGGTTCCCCCATCAAATAAGAGGTCCACCCTTGATATCAGAGTCTCTTCACATCAGAGATTCTCCCATCAAATCAGAAGTTTCCCCATCAAATAAGAAGTCCCTCTTCATATCAGAGTCCCCTTTTCACATCAGAGGTCCCCCCCCCATCAAATCAGAGGTCCTCCCATCACAATAAAGCTTCCCCAATCAGATCAGAAGTCTTCCAATCACATCAGAATCCATCCTTTGTATCATAGGTTCCCCTAGCAAATCAGAGTTCGCCATTGCACCAGAGTCACCCTTTCATGTCAAAGGCCCCCCCATATCATCCCAGTCACCCATATACATCAGAGATCCACTTTACATGAATCCAGCAAAAACGTTAGGGCAGTGGTCTCCAAATTGCAGCCAAATGTGTCCCTTTGCTTGCTGTTATCTGACCCTTGGGGTTATATTTTATCCTCTGAAACCAACAATGAGGCATAGTTCCCCCCTCTGACGCCAACAAAGGGGCACAACTGCTCCCAAAGACACCAACTAAGGGACACAGTTCCCCCCAATGACACAATGGGGTATGATTCTTCCCACCAAATGACACCAAAGATGGGGCATTGTTTACTCCCACTGATACCGGGACATTTTCGACTTCCAATGGCCACAGTCCGGCCCCCCTAAAGTCTAAAGGGCAGAAAACCGGCCCATTGTTTGAAAAGTGTGGAGACCCACACTTTAGAGCCTCCACATAACATCAGAGCCCTCCCCTTTACATCAGAGATTCCCCATCAAATCAAAGAATCCCCCCCATCACCTCCAAACATCAGAAGCCCCCTACACATCCCACAAGCAAGAAAGGAAGGTAGACAATAGCAAGATAGATAGATAGATAGATAGATAGATAGATAGATAGATAGATAGATAGATAGATAGATAGATAGATAGATAGATAGATAGATAGATAGATAGATAGATAGATAGATAGATAGATAGATAGATAGATAGATAGATAGATAGATAGATAGATAGATAGATAGACGGATAGATGGATAGACGGATAGATAGATAGAGTATTTAACAAAACTTGTGACTTCTCTTGTGTCACTTTGTTATGATATGACCCGGGCTCATCATATATTTTATTCTGTATTATCCACATCAGTGACATTTGGGAATGGAGGAAGATTCCCCCCCCCCCCTCTATTTTCAGCTCTAGGAGGGGAGCGGAGGGGGGGGGGGGGGTTAGATCTCCTCTGACCAGTAATGGTCACTCTGAACACACTCAGCTCAGGACAGGTCACAGAGAATGGATTGTAGGCCAGGATAAGATGTATGGAGGGATTTCAGAGTTCAGTTATGTCAACAATGGGCGATGACTAATAGCCAGCGCTATCTTATCACCTGACATCATCACATTGAGGTTAATGGAATTAAATTGGTAAATAAACTAAACACACTGATAGTGCGGAGTGCGGACTTCCATGTCCTTCTCAGCTGGTGGGTCACATTATTAAATAACGCTCACATAATACATGCCTGTACCTATCACCTGCCTTGTATCATGCTGTTCATGATGGTGCAGAAAAATGTATAATATATCTTATATCTGGAGGGCGGTGATGTCACTCCTGTATAATATATCTTATATCTGGAGATTGGTGATGTCACTCCTGTATAATATACCTTATATCTGGAGAGCGGTGATGTCACTCCTGTATAATATATCTTATATCTGGAGAGCGGTGATGTCACTCCTGTATAATATATCTTATATCTGGAGATTGGTGATGTCACTCCTGTATAATATATCTTATATCTGGAGACCGGTGATGTCACTCCTGTATAATATACCTTATATCTGGAGAGCGGTGATGTCACTCCTGTATAATATATCTTATATCTGGAGAGCGTTGAAGTCACTCCTGTATAATATATCTTATATCTGGAGATTGGTGATGTCACTCCTGTATAATATATCTTATATCTGGAGAGCGGTGATGTCACTCCTGTATAATATATCTTATATCTGGAGATTGGTTATGTCACTCCTGTATAATATATCTTATATCTGGAGAGTGGTGATGTCACTCCTGTATAATATATTTTATATCTGGAGAGCTGTGATGTCACTCCTGTATAATATATCTTATATCTGGAGATTGGTGATGTCACTCCTGTATAATATATCTTATATCTGGAGAGCGGTGATGTCACTCCTGTATAATATATCTTATATCTGGAGAGCGTTGAAGTCACTCCTGTATAATATATCTTATATCTGGAGATTGGTGATGTCACTCCTGTATAATATATCTTATATCTGGAGAGCGGTGATGTCACTCCTGTATAATATATCTTATATCTTAAGAGCGGTGATGTCACTGCTGTATGATATCCAATTCAATACAGGGCACTTTCAGCACCTTCCTGCCCAGACCAATTTTAAGCTTTCAGTGCTCTCACACTTTGAATGACATTTACTCAGTCATGCAACACTGTACCCAAACAAAAATTTTTAAATTTAATTTCAAACAACTAGAGCTTTCTTTTGGTGGTATTTAATCACCACTGAGTTTTTTATTTATTGCGATATAAGTGAAAAAGAGCAAAAATTTGGGGGAAAAAAACTTTTTTTTTGGCTTCTATTGTAAAATTTTGCAAATAGGTAATTTTTGTTCAAAACTTTGGGCCAAAATGAAAATTGATCACACCTTATCACACCGATGTACTGACGGCCCTCTCTTTTCTTGAGGCCCTGAAATGTCAGGGCAGTGCAAATACCCCCCACATTACCCCTTTTTGGAAAGTAGACAGTCCAAGGTGTTTGGTAAGAGGCATGGTGAACTTTTTGAAGTTGTAATATTTTCCCACAATTCTTGGGAAAATAATTATATTTTTCCTCACACACAGTATATGCCGACTTGCAAATACACCCCAAAATATATTCTGCTACTCCTCCTGACTGCTCGGGTACTCTAGGCTGGAGAGAGGTACTCGGGTACTCTGATAGGCTGCAGATAGGTATTCGGCTACTCTGGGCCGGAGACAGGTACTCAGGTACTCTGATGGGCTGGAGACAAATACTCAGGCACTCTGGGCTGGAGACAGGTACTCGGGTACTCTGATAGACTGCAGATAAGTACTCGGGTACTCTGATGGGCTGCAGGTAAGTACTCAGGTACTCTGATGGACAGAAGATAGGTACTCCGGTACCCTGGGCTGGAGACAGGTACTCTGATGGGCTGGTGAGAGGTACTCGGGTACACACTGATGGGCTGTGACAGGTACTCTGATGGGCTGGTGACAGGTACACTGATGGGCTGGTGACAGGTACTCGGGTACACACTGATGGGCTGGTGATAGGTACTCTGGTACACACTGATGGGCTGTGACAGGTACTCTGGTGGGCTGGTGACAGGTACTCTGAAGGGCTGTGACAGGTACTCTGATGGGCTGGTGAAAGGTACTCGGGTACACACTGATGGGCTGTGACAGGTACTCTGATGAGCTGGTGACAGGTACTCTGATGGGCTGGTGACAGGTACTCGGGTACACACTGATGGGCTGGTGACAGGTACTCTGAAGGGCTGTGACAGGTACTCTGATGGGCTGGTGAGAGGTACTCGGGTACACACTGATGGGCTGTGACAGGTACTCTGATGAGCTGGTAACAGGTACTCTGATGGGCTGGTGACAGGTACTCGGGTACACACTGATGGGCTGGTGACAGGTACTCTGATGGGCTGTGAAAGGTCCTCTTTATTACTGAGCAATCTGTGTGTGTTTATAGTGCACTGTAATTGGTAACTGCCTGTTACCGCAATCTCGTCGTCACAAAGGATCAGAGTGTGAGGAGGAGAACCAACAGGCAGTTAATGGGTTTGTTGACATTTGTGACCGACTGTGATTGGACACAGCCGGTTACGTGGTAAAGAGCCAATTTCATTGGCTCTTTACACTGATTGGGGATGGGCTGTGTCAGAGTCACATGCCTCATCCACGATCGCCACTCTGCGCGCCCCTTGGGGCAGGCACGAGCGGCGAGATCGAGCACAGCACATGTGACTGGCTGTGATTGGACACAGCCGGTCACGTGGTAAAGAGGCATTTTCATTGGCTCATTACCTTGATCGGGGATGGGCTGTGTCCCAAGGGTCACGCCTCATCCCTGATCGCCGCACTGTGCGTCCCCGGGGGTCACATGATGTCCGTCCGTCAGGAGGGAATGTTCCGGTGCCATTTTACAAAGTGCCAGTAGAGAAGGGGATATACTATTCTCAAAAGTATTGGGACCCTGCCTTTACTCACGCATGAACTTTAAAGGCATCCCAGTGTTAGTCCATAGGATTCAATATGGAGTTGGCCCACCCTTCAGATAATATATCTGGAAAGCGGCGATGTCATCTGGTTTAGCTGTGATAATTGCCATGTAGGATGCCTTTATAAAAGTCTCAACGACATTGACTAACCCCCCATGTGTCCCCTCCTGGCTCACCCGGTGTACATTTTTGGAGATTTTGTAATTGGCCGCCCAGCACATACGAGATTTACGCCATCGTTTTTGCGTCGCAATCCAAAGCAAACATTGTCCAGCTTTCGAAGGAGATTAGCCGCTGTTATTCTGTAAAGTAATATCGCTCAGCTGAACACGACGTCTTCCTCTCAGGCTCCTCCACTAATCCGTCTCTACCTGGAGATATGTAAAAGCAAAACACAATTAGCTCTGAGCCCGTAACGCGAGACACTAATAAAATGTACGTTCTGCTGATAGGAATCTTCCAGCTCAGGATAGAAACAGACTTCAAAATATTATTCCAGCCAGCGCAAAGAAATGTCGGCGTATGTGAGCGAGAAAACTGCGCTGAGCGTCTGACTATGGGAACATCGTGTTTTCTGGAATAAAATGTTTGTAAGAGCACATTGAACTTTGAATCTTTCTTTAAATAGTTCTTAAAGTGAACCTGTCATCAGATATACTGTATATACAGCATACTATCTATCTATCTATCTATCTATCTATCTATCTATCTATCTATCTATCTATCTATCTATCTATCTATCTATCTATCTATCTATCTATCTATCTATCTATCTATCTATCTATCTATCTATCTATCTATCTATCTATCTATCTATCTATCAGCAAACCAAGAGCATGCTGGACAATGCACTGGGGGACATGTACCTATTCAAAGAAAAAACATTAAAGCGGTATTAAACCCAAAAATGTAATATATTGCAGCTTACCAATCATTAGATGTGGTGGCTGCATTTGTTTTCTTTTTTTAGGCTTTTTCCCCTTCTGTTTTTACCTAATGATCGGGCCAGTAACACTCCTCCTGTATTAAAGTGCATCCACTCTGAATGAAGGAGCACAGGGTGCACCTTTGGAAAGCAGCATTGTCAGTCTGTATTTTTTTGTTCCTTTTTGATATAAATGTTTTACATAAATTAATAAAAGTTGATCATTGTAAGCAACCCTGTCAGTGGTAAATTGATTTTCTCAATCCTCTAACTGCTTCATCTACAGGACAGCTTTAAAAGATTTACTGGCCTGGTTAAATAGTTACATAGTTAGTGAAGTTGAAAAAAGACATCCGTCCATCCAGTTCAGCCTATGATGTGTGTGTGCTTGCAGTTAACAGTACATTAACCACTTGCCGACTGCCTAACGCCGATCTACGTCGGCAGTCAGCCGCTCACAGGCAAAGCGACGTAGGTCTACGTCGCTAGCCTGTGAGGGTCTAGGGAGCGAGCGCGCGCCGCCGGAGTCCGCCGGTCACTCTGCGATCGGCGGGGGAGAGGGAGAAAGTCAGGCAGGCTTGTGTAAACAAGCTGCCTGTCATTCTCCCCTGTGTATGAAGGATGATCATACGGTTCTACTATGTAGAACCGTTGATCACTGTTCATACATCTGAAGCCACAGCCAATCACAGTAGAAAGCACGCCCCTAGGGACACACATAGCCCCTCCCTTTCAAAAAAAGTTAACCCCTTCACTGCCAGTGTATTTTTACAGTAACAGTGCATATGTATAGCACTGATTACTGTAGAAATGTCACTGGTAACCCCAAAAGTGTCAAAAATGTCAGTCAAGGGTCCGATCTGTCCGCCGCAATGTCGCAGTACCGCAAAAAAAATCGCAGATCGCTGCCATTACGCACTAAAAAAAAAAAACAACAAAAATGACAAAAATCTTTCCCTTTGTTAGTAAACGCGATAACTTTTGCGCAAACCAATCAAAATACGCTTTTTGCGATTTTTTTTACCAAACATAGGTAGCATAAAACAAATTGGCTGAAAATGTTAAAAAATTTTGATTTTTACATTTTTTGGGGGGAAATTTCATATAAAAAAATGTGAAAAATATTGCTATTTTTGCAAAATTGACGCTCTTTTTTTGTTTATAGCGCATGATCAAAAAATCGCACAGGTGATCAAATACCACCAAAAGAAAGTTCTGTTTGTGGGAAAAAAAAGACGCCAAATTCGTTTAGATACAGCGTCGCACGACCGCGCAATTGTCCGTTAAATTCACGCAGTGCCGAATCGTAAAATACCCCCTGGTAAAATACCCCCTGGTCAGAAGGGGGGTAAAATCTTCCGGGGCTTAAGTGGTTAAAAGGGGGGGGGTGAGTAATACCTGCGCTATGGAGTATCCTGTTTTTTTTTTAAAGAAATATATATATATATGTGGTTTTGAGCTGCCACCAATCTAACCTCTGAGATAGTGAGTGAATAACGGGGTGCATATATGTTGGTTTACCGGCGCTACCACAATGCACAATGGATAAAAACCTTAAAACCATATACATGTGCCGTGCAAGTTATGCTGAGTGAATTCACTGAATTAAAACTTAAAAGTGCACTGTGCATTAAAACAAATTGATGTGGACCTGCAGAGGGCCAAGGAGCCACATCATGTAATAAAAGTGCAGGGTCCGGTCACCTAAGCGCTTCCGCGTTCCACGGTCCGGAACCACTGCTACCGGAAGTTACGTGTGACGTAGCAAGACATGCCCTACGTGTTTCAGATGACGTTGTGGTGACAAAACGCGTAGGACGCGTCTTGCTACCTCACACGTCACTTCACTAACTATAAGGGGGGCAGTAAGGAACTGGTTAAAATACATTTAAATAGATAGATAGATAGATAGATAGATAGATAGATAGATAGATAGATAGATAGATAGATAGATAGATAGATAGATAGATAGATAGATAGATAGATAGATAATCAATATACATTAATAATTCATGCTGTGCAAAGATTTTATTGTGAGTGTATTACTTTTTTTTTACCTAAATAATCTTGTCCTACTGAAGATGATGTCCTCCTTCACCTGGCTATTTAGTTTCATACACCAGATTCCAGCAACAGTCAATCAGTAGATTCCTGTGGCTGGAGTGACAGGTGCATGCAAATAGCGTCGGTCGCTCAATGAATTGATGGGCTGACAGCAGCTGTCGCTGTTGCTGCACACCAAGCTGCAGCTGGGGATGGGTGTCCGGGCCTGGACGCATCTGACTGCGCTCAGGCTTTTCCCATCCAGATGGGACCGAGCACGCACATTTCCGTGCGTTTTCTGCATGTTCCTGCGCGTCACTTGTAGGGCAGCCCATTAATTTCAGTGACGCATAAAACAATTAATGCTACTGCTGCATGTCTGCTAAAGAACAGCATGTTTATGTGCATTCTGCACCCATTCGCAGCACACACAAGGTGTAAACCTAGCCTTCATAGGTGTGCACAGCAATTACAATAAAATCTTTATTTATTTATTTATTTTTAAGTGCCCGGTTGGGGGCTTTGGTGAAATATCAGGGGTCTAAACAGACCCCTGATCCCACACATTTTACACTGAGAGCTGCACAGATGAATGAATACGAAGTACTTACAGGCTTCCTATTCATTCACAAACTGAAACATAGTAAACAGTTTACTTTACTTCAGTGATAAATGGATACTGGAGTGAGCAGTACCAATCACTCCCTGTATACATTCAGAACAGAAATGGGCCAGTATATGACGTATTGACTGGTACCTCCCCCCCCCCCCCCCCGATCATCCTGCAGCACAGCTGGAGGGAGGAAGATGAGGAGAAGACAGCAGTGAATAGCAAGCACTTGCAAATTATTCATTTACAAACGGAAGCATTGTAAATGCAGTTTACTACACTTCAGCGATGAATGGACACAGGAGTGATCAGTACCGATCACTCACTGTGTCCATTCAGAAAAATAAGGGGCTGGTAAATTATATATTTTCCAGACCCTTCCCCCCATTCCCCTGCAGCGCAGCTGGAGGGAGGAAGATGAGAAGAAGCCAGCAGTGAATAGAAAGCACTTGCTAATTATTCATTCACAAACTGAAGCATAGTAAATACAGTTTACTACGCTTCAGCGATGAATGGACACAGGAGTGATCAGTACCGATCACTCACTGTGTTCCTTCAGAAAAATAAGGGGCCAGTAAACTATATGTTTACCAGCCCCTTCCCACGATTCCCCTGCAGCACAGCTGGAGGGAGGAAGATAAGGAGAAGCCAGCAGTGAATAGAAAGCGCTTGCTAATTATTTATTCACAAACTGAAGCATAGTAAATACAGTTTACTATGCTTCAGCAATGAATGGACACAGGCACGATCGGTACCGATCACTCACTGTGTTCATTCAGAAAAATAAGGGGCCAGTAAATTATATATTTACCAGCCCCTTCCCCTGGTTCCCCTACAGCGCAGCTAGAGCGAGGAAGATGGGGAGAAGCCAGCAGTGAAAAGGAAGCCTGTACACGCTAATTATTCATTCACAAACTGAAGCATAGTTAATACAGTTTACTACACTTCAGCAATGAATGGACACAGGAGCAATTGGTACCGATCACTCACTGTGTTCATTCAAAAAGGAAGGGGCCAGTAAATTACATATTTACCAGCCCCTTTTCCCCGATCCCCCTGCAGCGCGGCTGCAGGAAGGAAGATGCAGAGAAGCTGTCTGCAGGGGGAGGAACAAAAGGATCAGTGTCTGCAATTAGACAGTACAGCCGGTCCTTCTGCTCAGCAAGTGCTCAGGCCCCCCTTTTGAATGGATAGGACCCGGGCCCAGTACAGGAGGGCCGGCTGTACTGCCTTATCAGTGTCCTTGGCACATAGGGGTGATTAGGGGTGTTGCCAGGCAAACTCGGCACACCCCCTACGCACTCCTATGCTAGCCTTGTGTCCTATTGTTATCAGAGCTCCTCTGTGGATTAGTGGAATCCCTATACTGAATAGACTTTGGATACTTTTTTGGCTGCTTTTCTGACACATGAAAGAAGATTGTATTAATTTGTATCAATTTTGCATTTTTATTTATAAGCAGATACATTGTTGATTTATCACATGCAGTACTTCTTCATTGTAGACAAACACAATTGTGAAACTGTTGTAACAATGTGCTTCTTTATTCATGAATGAAAAAGCACTTTGTTACAACAGTTTTACAATTGTGTTTGTCTACAATGAAGAAGTACTGCATGTGATAAATCACGGACTTCAATATTGATCACTATTAATATGATGCCAGTTTTCATTAAGAATAGATTTTTAATGCATTGGAATATTGTTTTATATTTTTAAGATGATTTATGTACACAGCACTCACACATGAATAGCGCACCACTATCTAATCACATATTATTAACTATCCGAGAATGACGGGAGGGCTGGAGGTCAGATTTAACCGGTTGCTGACCGCCCGCCGCCTTTTTAGTGCGGCAGTGCGGCGCTCCTGCGCAAACCGATGTAGGTCTACGTCAGTTGCACGCCGAGAGCTAGGGGGCGAGCGCGCCCTGCCGGCGGCGCGCTCCCACCCCCACTCAGCCGCGGGGACTCCGATGCACAGGGCAGGCGGCTCCGATTGCTGCCTGACACCCGCGATCGATCCCCACTGAGAGAGAAGAACGGTCAGCTGTTGTAAACACAGCTGACCGTTCTTCTCCCTAGAATGATCACAGAGTGCTTGTGATCCTTCTATATAGGAACACAGGTCTCTATGATCATTTCACAAGCCACGCCCCCCCAAAGTTAGAATCACTCCCCTAGACTCACATTTAACTCCATGATCACCCACAGTGTTAACCCCTTCCCTGCCAGTGTCATTATTACAGTAACAGTGCATATATTTTAGTACTGATTACAGTAGTAATGTCACTGGTCCCCCCAAAAGTGTCAAAAATGTCAGTTAGGGGTCCGATCTGTCCGCTGCAATGTCGCAGTCTCGCTAAAAATCGCAGATTGCCGCCATTACTAGTAAAAAAAAAAAAACATAAAAATGACAAAAATCTTTCCCGTAGTTAGTTGACACGATAACTTTTGCACAAACCAATCAAAATACGCTTATTGTGATTTTTTTTTTTTACCAAAAATATGTAGCAGAAAACAAATTGGCCAAAAATGTTAAAAAATTTTGATTTGTAATTTTTTTTTTTGAGAATGTTAAACAGCAGAAAGTGAAAAATATTGTTTTTTTTTTTTTTCCAGAATTGTTGGTCTATTTTTGTTTATAAATATACAATAGAATGTGAGGCAAGGGGCGGGACTTTATAGGTACCGTACTAAGACCAATAAGTGCAAAAATTGTGTAAAAACGTCAAGTTTATTATATATATCTCCACAAAATGGAGAAAAGAAAAGGAAATTAATATTTTTTACAAAAGGACAAGGGAACAATTGTCATAGATACATAGATACAATATTAGACAATAAAAACATCACAATGGTACATATTCCTCGTACACTGGTATTATAACCTATGGGAAATAGCGTTGGGCCAGAAAATTCTGGTACCAATCAGAAATTCCCCAGGTAAACCATAACCCACCACCATAGGCGTGCGCACAGGGTGTGCCGGGTGTTCCTGGGCACACCCTAATCACCTAGGGCACATTAGCATTATCGCTCTGTTTGCCAGTGAGGAGATGGGAAAGATCTCCCTCGGACCTGCTCTGCCATAAGAGAAGTGCCACACACTTCTATTTCACTTTGCCAGCAGGGAGAGTAATGTATCGGGGCCATATACATGTAGGCAAACACATGCATGTGTATTTAAACTTTGGGGTGCACACCCTAATGCAATAGGCTGCGCACACCTATGCCCACCACCCTACATGTTTCTATAGGGATGTGGTACCTTTAACTTTCCCTTTATTCTATACAAAATGAGCTATTTTCCTTGATATTTTTGTTTATAGCGCAAAAAATAAAAATCGCACAGGTGATCAAATACCACCAAAAGAAAGCTCTATTTGTGGGAAAAAAAGGACATCAGTTTTATTTGGGTACAGCGTTGCACGACCGTGCAATTTTCCATTAAAGTAACGCGGTGCCGAATTGCAAAATAGGGCCTGGTCATTAAGGGGGCAAATCCTTACGGTCCAGAAGTGGTTAAATGACATGTCCCTGTAAAGGCATATTCCACCCAAAAATACAAAATGATAAAACCTCTGATTAAAGTTGTCTTAGCATTTCTTTTTGCACTGATTGCACCCATCTCCTCTTTTTGCAGGCAGGAGCTGCATCTTCCATGATGGATCTAACCAGCAATAGGTCAGTAGGAGGACTCGTGTCACCCAGAGCGAGACGCCAGAGACGGGCCGACTCCATAAAGGACAGTGTCCTAAATACACTACATTCACCATCAACAGGCTTAACGACTGTTTAGTGGTGACTGACGAATGGACGGGTGCCTGATAGATGGACGCACGTTCCTGGCGCTGAGCACACGATTATCAGGCCCTGAGGAATCAGTGGACACTAATAACTTCAACATCTATTAAAGCCACAGATCACATTTCATCCTGACTTCTTTTTTTAAATCTGCACTTATCCCCTATTGCTGGATAGAGGGATTTAAAAAAAAAAAAATAAGTCCCATAGATTGGAATATTTCTAAAATATTCATAATTCTTCAGCTTGCAAATTAATGGTAAGACCCCCCCCCCTTTCCTATCCAATAATATGTTTTATTGTGTAATTAAATTGTATTATAAATGGGCAACAGTTTATAGACTACTGAGAATATTTGACATGGAGCTCTGTTAACCCACTAACAGGACCTGTCATATTTTTATTTTTCATATACACTATATTACCAAAAGTATTGGGACGCCTGCCTTTACACGCACATGGCTGTCCACAAGGTTTAGGAGTGTGTCTATGGGAATGTTTGACCATTCTTCCAGAAGCACATTTGTGAGGTCAGGCACTGATGTGGACGAGAAGGCCTGGCTTGCAGTCTGCATTGTAATAATTCCCAAAGTTTTATATCTGTTTTATCGGGTTGAGGTCAGCTCTCTGTGCAGGCCGGTCAAGTTTCTCCACCCCAAACTCGCTCATCAATGTCTTTATGGACCTTGCTTTGTGCACTGGTCCTAATCGTTTGGAGGAGGGGGGATTATGGTGTGGGGTTGTTTTTCAGGGGTTGGGCTTGGCCCCTTAGTTCCAGTGAAGAGAACATTTAGGGCGTCAGCATACCAAGACATTTTGGACAATTTCATGCTCCCAACTTTGTGGGAACAGTTTGGGGATGGCTCCTTCCTGTTCCAACATGACTGCGCACCACTGCACAAAGCAAGACCCAAGAAAATATGGATGAGCGAGTTTGGGGTGCAGGAACTCGACTGGCCTGCACAGAGTCCTGACCTCAACCCCATAGAACACCTTTGGGATGAATTAGAGCGCAGACTGCGAGCCACGCCTTATCGTCCAACATCAGTGCCTGACCTCACAAATGCGCTTCAGGAAGAATGATTAAACATTCCCATAGACACTCCTAAACCTTGTGGACAGCCTTCCCAGAAGAGTTGAAGCTGTTATAGCTGCAAAGGGTGGACCAACTCAATTTTGAACCCTACGGACTTAGACTGGGATGCCATTAAAGTTAGTTTGCGTGTAAAGGCAGGCGTCCCAATACTTTTGGTAATATAGTGTGTATATATACAGTATCTCACAAAAGTGAGTACACCCCTCACATTTTTGTAAATATTTTGTTCTATCTTTTCATGTGACAACACTGAAGAAATGACACTTTGCTACAATGTAAAGTAGTGAGTGCACAGCTTGTATAACAGTGTAAATTTGCTGTCCCCTCAAAATAACTCAACACGCAGCCATTAATGTCTAAACCGCTGGCAACAAAAGTGAGTACACCCCTAAGTCAAAATGTCCAAATTTGGCCCAATTAGCCACTTTCCCTCCAAGGTGTCATGTGACTCGTTAGTGTTACAAGGTCTCAGGTGTGAATAAGGAGCAGGTGTGGTAAATTTGGTGTTATCGCTCTCACTCTCTCATACTGGTCACTGGAAGTTCAACATGGCACCTCATGGCAAAGACCTCTCTGAGGATCTGAAAAAAATAATTGTTGCTCTACATAAAGATGGCCTAGGCTATAAGAAGATTGCCAAGACCCTGAAACTGAGCTGCAGCACAGTGGCCAAGATCATACAGGGGTTTAACAGGACAGATTCCACTCAAAACAGGCCTTGCCATGGTCAACCAAAGAAGTTGAGTCCACGTGCTCCGCATCATATCCAGAGGTTGTATTTGGGAAATAGGTGTATGAGTGCTGCCAGCCATGCTGCAGATGTTGAAGGGGTTGGGGGCCACCCTGTCAGTGCTCAGACCATACGCCGCACACTGCATCAAAGTGATCTACATGGCTGTCGTCCCAGAAGGAATCCAATTCTAAAAAAGATGAACAAGAAAGCCTGCAAACAGTTTGCTGAAGACAAGCAGACTAAGGACATGGATTACTGGAACCATGTCCTGTGGTCTGATGAGACCAAGATAAACTTATTTGGTTCAGATGGTGTCAAGCGTGTGTGGTGGCAACCAGGTGAGGAGTACAAAGACAAGTGTGTATTGCCTACAGTCAAGCATAGTAGTGAGAGTGTCATGTTCTGGGGCTGCATGAGTGCTGCTGGCACTGGGGAGCTACAGTTCATTGAGGGAACCATGAATGCCAACATGTACTGTGACATACTAAAGCAGAGAATGATCCCCTCCCTTTGGAGACTGGGCCATAGGGCAGTATTCTAGTATGATAATGACCCCAAACACACCTCCAAGATGACCACTGCCTTGTTAAAGAAGCTGGGGGTAAAAGTGATGGACTGGCCAAGCATGTCTCCAGACCTAAACCCTATTGAGCATCTGTTGGGCATCCTCAAATGGAAGGTGGAGGAGTGCAAGGTCTCTAACATCCACCAGCTCTGTGATATCCACATGGAGGAGTGGAAGAGGACTCCAGTGGCAACCTGTGAAGCTCTGGTGAACTCCATGCCCAAGAGGGTTAAGGCAATGCTGGAAAATAATGGTGGCCACACAAAATATTGACACTTTGGGCCCAATTTGGACATTTTCACTTAGGGGTGTACTCACTTTTGTTGCAAGTGGTTTAGAAATGAATAGCTGTGTGTCAAGTTATTTTAAGAAGACAGCAAATTTACACTGTTATGCAAGCTTTACACTTACTACTTTACATTGTAGCGAAGTGTAATTTCTTCAGTGTTGTCACATAAAAAGATTTAATAAAATATTTACAAAAATGTGAGGGGTGTACTCACTTTTGTGAGATACTATATATAATGAAGAGTTCTGGGTGAAGTGAAACACGGTAAATGAATTAAAGTGCCAAGCAATCAAGCCATCTCATAGGCCATATATACAAGAATCAGAAAGGTTTTGCTGCACTTAGAAATTTATCAGAAAAAAGAGAATCATACAAAAAAATTTGTGTCACATAAGAAACATCTCATGATGGGTAAAAGCAAAGAGCTCTTTCAAGACCTTCACAACCTTATTGTTGCAAAACATACTGATGGCATTGGTTACGGAAAGATTTCTAAAATTCTGAATGTTCCAGTGAGCACTGTTGGGGCCATAATTCTGGAAGTGGAAAGAACATCATTTCACCATAAACCAGCCATGACCAGGTGCTCCTTGCAAGATTTCTGACAGAGAAGTGAAAAGAATTATCATCAGAAGAGTTGTCCAAGAGCCAAGGCCCAATCATGGAGAGCTTCAGAAAGACCTGGAATTAGCAGGTACAATTGTTTCAAAGAAAACAATAAGTAATGCATTAAACCACCATGGGCAGATTAACAATATCCACTCATTATAGCGTGTACCAGAGTGTATAAGCTGCCGGTGTTTTGTGAAAACACCAAGTGGTCGAAATCTCCAATTACTCCAGGTGTACACTCACTGGAGTAATGGTTGGTGGTTGGTGTACTCGGCAAATTGGTGTTTTCAGCAGAACACCAGTCCTTCAAGGCCATAGAGGTGATCAAAGCAGATCTACTCTTTAACCACCTCCTTACTTTAACAACATCCTTTAGAAGGAGCGAGATGGCGCCGCCGCGGGCAAGTGCAGCGGCGCAATCTCGATGGGCCTGTGTCCCTCGGACACAGAGCAACAAGTTGCGGCAGGAGGGCCCTGTGATTGGCCCTCCTGATCACATGACGGCTGTGTCCAATCACAGCCGTCATGCAATGTAAACACAGCCGTTGTAACGGCTTTGATCTCTTCTTCTCCTCACACAGATCCTGTCAGTGAGGAGAAGAAGATGATCGGTGCTGCAGACGATTGATTACCAGGGCAGCCCTGGGGGGAGGGGGTGCCACTAGAGCCACCAGGGATGACCACCCATGACCACCAGGGATGCCCACCATGGCCACCAGGGCTGGCAATCAGGGCTCAGAGAGCCTGCCTGCCTGCCAGTGGTGCTCTCCCTATCAGTGCTGCCCACCAATGCCATCTATCAGTGCTGCCCACCAGTGCCCATTATTGCCATCTATCAGTGCCACCCACCAGTGCCCATTATTGCCCACCAGTGCTGCCTATCAGTGCCCATCAGTGCCGCCGATCAGTGCCCATCAGTGCCACCTTTCAGTGCCCATCAGTGCCGCCGATCAGTGCCCATCAGTGCTGCCTATCAGTGCCCATCAGTGCTGCCTATCAGTGCCCACCAATGCTGCATATCAGTGCTACCTATCAGTGCCACATATCAGCGCCCATCAGTGCTGCATATCAGTGCTACCTATCAGTGCCCATCAGTGCTGCATATCAATGCCACCCCATCAGTGCCACCCCATCAGTGTCTCCTCATCAGTGCCTGTCAGTGCGGCGTCATCAGTGCTCATCAGTGCAGGAAAAAATGTATCTATTTACAAAATATATATATATATATATAAATATATATATATATATATATATATATATATATATACGTATTGTGGATGGCACATGGTTAATAAAGGATACCTAAGGATAATGCACTAGGTTGGTGCGCCCTCTGTTAGTTTATTGTTGCGGTTTGTCCAGACTACCCCAGTCTCATGAGGGCAGCAAAGCTTGGTTTTTCCTTTTGGGTCAATAATGGAACAGGGAAGCAAGAGTCTATAAGACTCGAGTAGCACAGGAGGCATTTTTATCTTCTTCATGAGGTATGTAAATGGCCTACAGCAATGCTATCATCCAACTTTGGACAAATCTGCACAATTTGTTATTATCTGCCCTTTATCTGCATAAGGCGTTTTTTGGTAAAGGTGAACTATTCCTTTAAAGTGGGCCATAGAAGGTTTGAATCTCGGAGCCGCTCAGCAGGAACCATGTATGGACAGGCTGAAAGTTGATCAACTTGGGTACAATCAGCCTGCCTGATTTTACATGTAATTATTGCTAGCTGCTATTACAGCTGCTAGCAACAATCACTGTGTTCTCCTAGTGGGGAATGCTGGGATTACAATGGCTCCGCAGGAGGGATTCCCCTGTCAACACTGTCTGTGTTGATTGGGAGAATGGTTGTAGGAAAGAAAATTGCTTCGTCTATGGCCGGCCTAAGCCCATCCCTCCTGTAAAGAGGGAATCTTTCTATACATATCTGTGGTTTTCCTGATGAACCCTTCCACATAAAGAATGGCATTTGTTGTAGGGTTGTGGAACGCTCCTTTCAGGGTTACACCAAGTCAGCAGAGTGCTGAGAGGCTTCCAGTGTATTGATTGGAGCTGGGCAGGTCCATTAGGTCATGTAATTCTTGAATCCATCTATGTACATGTTACACGGGAGAAATAATAAACAGTGCATGAGTGAAAACGAGGGGGATTCTCGGTCTAATGTTCTCAGCCTTGGTGGTCTTATCGAGTGCCCTGATCTTCAACTTCATCGCTGTCTGCCCAGCGTGATGGATTCCGTCCATCCCTCCCTCCTATCAGGACAGGCCCTCCGAGGATGCCAACGGAGTGTTGACAAGATGGTCCTGTGACCTTTTCTCAACTCCGCGGCAAACCCTCTAACACACACCTGACCTGGGCCGCGCCGTCTGTCTTGATACGAGGAGACCACTGGCCATCTCTCCCACTCTACAACAATAAACTCTGCCGCATTCCCTATATATACAATTGTCTTGCATTGTATTGTAATTGTACTGTCCCTTTATTTTGTAAAGTGTTGAGCAAACTGCTTGTACTATACTGTAAAAAACCCTATTAAACAATAATAATAATAGTAATAAAAGGAAAATAATATCAATAATAATAATAATTCTTCTTTTTCTTCTTCTTCTAATTAATGTTGTTGTTATGATTATTATAAATATTATTATTAATAATAATAATGTTATTATATTGATTATAATTTATAATGCTTGCACTATACTGTAGAAACACTGTTAAACAAAACTAATAATAGTAATAATAATAAAATGATATAAATAATAATAAAAATAATGATAAGAATTCTTCTTCTTCTTCCTATTATTATTATTATTATTATTATTATTATTATTATTATTAATAATAATAATAATAATAATAATAATAATAATGTTGTTATTATTATTATTATAAATAATAATATTTATAATAATAATAATAATATAAAAAAGTTACACATACAAAATGTAATTAATGAGAAAAATCCATGCAATTTTGTGTGATTCCTTAACCACTTCTAGACCGGAAGGATTTGCCCCGTTAATGACCAGGCCATATGTTGCGATTCGGCACTGTGTTACTTTACCGGACAATTGTGCGGTCGTGCGACGCTGTACCCAAATAAAATTGATGTCCTTTTTCCCCACAAACAGAGCTTTCTTTTGGTGGTATTTGATCACCTGTGCGATTTTTATTTATTGCGCTATAAACAAAAAGAGCGACAATTCTGCAAAAAAAAAACCAAAAAAAACAATATTTTTCACATTCTGCTATATAACATTCCCCCCAAAAAAATGTAAAAATCTAAATTTTGTTAACATTTTAGGCCAATATGTTTTCTGCTACATATTTTTGGTTAAAAAAAATTGCAATAAGCGTATTTTGATTGGTTTGCACACAAGTTATCGCGTCTACAAACTACGGGAATGATTTATGTCATTTTTATTGTTTTTTTTTTACTAGTAATGGCGGCGATCTGCATTTTTTTGCGGGACTGCAACATTGCGGTGGACAGATCAGACCCCTGACATTTTTGACACTTTTGTGGGGACCAGTGACATTACTACAGTAATCAGTGCTAAAAATATGCACTGTTACTGTAATAATGACACTGGCAGGGAAGGGGTTAACACTGTGGGTGATCAAGGGGTTAAATGTAAGCCTAGGGGAGTGTTTATAACTGTATGGGGGTGGGGCTTGTGAAATGATCCCAGAGACCTGTGATCCTACATAGTAGGATCACAGGAGCTCTGTGATCATTCTAGAGAGAAGAACGGTCAGCTGTATTTCATCTATTTCTCTCTCATTGGGGAGCGATGGCGGGTGTCAGGCGGCAATCGGAGCCGCCTGCCCCGTGCATTGGAGTCCCCGCTGCCGAGTGGGGGCAGGAGCGCGCCACCAGCGGCGTGCGCTTGCCCCCTAGCTGTATGCGTGCGACTGACGTATACCTACGCCGGCTCGCGCAGGCGGGTGGTCGGAGCGGTCGGAAAGCGGTTAAAATGATTGCAAAGTCTCGTTTTTTTTTAGTTAAAAATAACAAACATGTTATACTTACCTGCCCTGTGTAATGGTTTTGCACAGAGTGGACCGGATCCTCCTCTTCTCGGGTCCCTCGCTGGCGCTCCTGGCTCCTCCCTCCTGTTGAGTACCCCCACAGCAAGCAGCTTGCTCTGGGGGCATCTGAGCTGAGCCGTAGCTTCCTGTGTCCATTCAGACACCTAGCCAAGACCCAGCCCCGTCCCCTCTCTCTCCTCATTGGCTTACTGAATTTGAATGACAGCAGCAGGAGCCAATGGTGCCACGCTGCCGTATCAGCCATCTGGATATAGGGAAAATGTCAGAGAGACTACAGAGACTTTTTCACTGTTATGCTTGTTATAAAGTGCAATGATGATGTCACCACTACTTTTCTAAGGTAATATCTGGGTTTGCACAGGCATTGGGTATGAACAAAGAGGATTTATATCCTTGTGGTTACCATGGAATATATATTCAAATAAAAGTTTTTATTCAGCTTAAGCCCCGGTTCACACTTGTGCGTGTGCGGGGTTCGCATGTCATGTCGGAGCGCACTGCTCCGACATGACATGCGATCAGCTGTGCGGTGCGAGTTTAGCCATACAGTTTGTATGGCTAAATTCGCATCGCACCCGCAGCAAACACGCACAGGAGGCATTTTTGCTGCCGCATCAGGATCGGATCGCACAGCGGTTCACACTTGTGCGATCCGATCCTGTGCGAACTGCACGATCGCACTGCGATATGCGATCAAACTGGGGGTGTCGTTAAGATTACATTGACACCCCCAGCGGATCGCATATGGCAGTGTGAACTGCCGGGGGTGCGTGTGCGATGCGGGAACAGGCTGCGAATTCGCAGCCTTCCCGCATCGCATCAGTGTGAACCGGGACTTAAACATGCTTATCTTAAGCTGGCATGGCTCAGCCTCCAGCTGGCACAGTTCAGGAGGTAGATAAATACCAGGGTGACTGTGCCAGCTAATCCCTGGCCTGACACCCAGCAGCTACACAGACTTCTGCCGTGTTTACACTCTTGGTTAAAAATGAAACACGAGTAAACCGCCGCACTAACTGCAAAGCCAGGAAAAGCTCGGCTTCACTTAGAAGAAGAAGTGAGGAGGGTCCGCCATTGATGGTGACAAGTTTGTTTAATGCTAAAACTCTCTAGGTGCTGAATATTAGTGATACAGAAATAAGGGATTGCAATGAGACATTGTAACTCTCCATAGAACAGACCGATAACTCCCCTATCAATCCAGCTACAGCCCTGGGGCCCAACCTGGGGCCCTTTGGTGCTTACTGTGAAGCCCTGGGGCCCCAGCAACCAGTAGTGAGTGTTTTCCCTGCCAAGGTGCGTACCCTGAGAAATATTCATTAAACTAGTTTGTAATTGCTAAATAATTTGGTTTATTTATTTTACACATTCTTTCTTTGTATTTAGTATTTATTCCTTTATTAAAGTGGTTGTAAAGGCAGAAGGTTTTTTTTTATTTTAATGCATTCTATGCACTAAAATAAAAAGCTTTCTGTGTGCAGCAGCCCACCCCTAATAATTACTTGAGACCCATTTTTATCCAGCAATTTCCACGAGTGCCTCACCCGCCGGGAATCTCCCTCCCGATTGGCTGAGATACAGCAGTGGTTCCATTGGCTTTGCAGTCAATTAAAGTCAGTTAGCCAATCTGGTGAGAGAGAGAGAGAGAGCACGGGGCCAAATGGCAGCTCCATGTCTGAATGGACACACGGAGCTGTGACTCGGCTTGGGTGCCCCCATAGCAAGCTGCTTGCTGTAGGGGCACTCAACAGGAGGGAGGGGCCAGGGGAGACGAAGAAGGAACCGAGAAGAGGAGGATCCAGGCTGCTTTGTGCAAAACCAACTGCACAGAGAAGGTAAGAGCCGGTTCACACTGGGGCGACTTGTCAGGCGACCTGGTCGCCTGACAAGTCGCCGTGGGTCGCCTGCCATAGATTAGCACAGGACCCGTTCTAATAGGAGCGACACAAGTCGCTCCGACTTAGAAAAAGGGTCCTGAGCTACTTTGGGGCGACCTGGAGCGACCTGCATTGACTTCAATGATATGAAGTCCGTGCATGCCGCTCCGAGGTCGCGGTGCGAGCTGCGCACCGTGACTTCACAGGTCGCCCGGCAAAGTCGGGTTGCGCCTATGTGAACCGGCTCTTAGTATAACATGTTTATTATTTAAAAAAAACAAAAAAAACACGAGACTTTACAATCCCTTTAAAAGAAAGCAGTCCTTGTGCTCCGGTTAGTGACTTTGCCTAGGCTGAGATTATGTAATCAGTCTGCTGCAGGCAGGAGGAAGCATTTCTGTTCACATATAGGTGTTTCTGATTGCGGGCAGAATTGCAGCGATTCTGCCTGTGATTCCAGACCATTGCATGTCGTGGGACGCCCGAGCGATTCCCGTAACTTGCAATGGCACCCCAAACGCGGTGCAATTTTGCCGCAATTATCACCCGAATCTCGCCGCGTTTGGGGTGCCATTGCAAGTCACGGGAATCGCTCAGGCTTCATGTGACTTGCAATGGTTCGGAATTGGGGGCAGAATTGCAGCAATGCAATGCAAAGCAATTGCAGACTATATGTGAATGGAGCTTTATGCCTCGTACACACGCAACGATTATCGGCCGACCGATCGTCCGACTTTCGTCCAGAGTGGTGTTTTGTTGGTTGGAATGTGCCTAGACTGCACACGAATTTTCTCGGCCAACAAAAATCTACTTCAGAAGTGATGTCATGTGCTGGTTTACTTTCCGTGTGTTTTTTCTTCTCTGAGCATGCCCAGTCTTGCTCATCAGGTTTTGTCTGCCGAAATCTGTACTGATTGACGGAAAATCGGCCGTTGTGTTGACGGCCAACAAAAATTTTATAGCCTGCACACCAGATTTTTTTCGGCCGAAAAGTCAGAGGCCAGAGGCCCATGGTGCAGTGACCCAGCCCCCCTCCCACTCTATTTCTTTCCGTCCTCCTCCTGACACCCATTCCAAGCTGAAGCCCTGCTCCAGGTACTCTCTACTCACCGGTTGAATCCGGGTTTCCAACCTGGCCAGCAGGGGGGTGTTTGGGGGGAGCTGGGACAGCTTGGTCGGGGCTGGCCAGGGGAGAAGTGTCTTCAGTGGGCCATGGAACCGGCCTCTGCTCAGACACAGTTTACACCATCCATGCTGGGGAGGGGGGGGGGGGGGTCTGCGCTCTGTCCTTGTCTTTATCCCACACTCAGTAGGTCAGCATTGAAGGCTTTTTACTTCTCTTTACCAGGAATCCTTTAGGCATGTCTGTGGCAGAAGCAGTGCAGCCTTTTTACAGGGCATCAGAGCTGCCCAGGGGGCAATTGCCCCCCTGCCCCCTGGCCCAGTCCTACCCTGCTGCCATGTAGGCTGTACGGGGCCCCATGATTTCTAACAGCAGCCCTGAGTGTGGCCCAGGCCCTGGGGCCACATTTGAGACCTAGGCCAGTACCTAGGGCAACATGATTATAGGGAGCAGTACCGAGCCTCAAAGTTTACAAATTATGATACATTTTTATTTTTTGTCCTTCTGGATAATTGTAACTATATTCAGAAAGAGAACTGTAGGGGATGCAGGAGATTACTAATGGTGCTTTTCCACTGCATGGAACTGAACGGTTCGGCTCGCTTTTGTGCTTTTCCACTGCTGGTACCGCATGGTACGGTGTAGGAACGGTTCGGTACGGTACGATGGCCCTTTTCCACTGCATGAAACCAAACGGTACGGCTCTCAAAAACAGTACCACCTCGATTGTGGTTACAAGAGGTACCATACCCGGTACCATATCCCACAATCCTTTGCATGCAGTCACTACTAGCCACTGATTGGTCAGAGAATCGTTGTTATCCCACCCACTTAGCTTTAGTACTACTTTAGTGGAAAAGCAAACCATACCGTACTGTACCGAACCGTGCCAACACCGTACCATGCGGTACCAGCAGTGGAAAAGCAAACCGGGCCAAGCAGGGCCGAGTAGAGCCGAGCCGGTACTTGCAGTGGAAAAGTGCCATAATGCTCTTTATTGCTCAGGAATTCTGAAATAATCTCTTTTTTTTTTTTCTTTTGTTTAGTTTTCTGTACAGTTGAAAAGAAGCGAGCTGATCTAGATGTGTGTGCTGCATCTAGTATCATCTAGCCCTTTCCTCCCCAACCTGACTGCCCCAGGCCTGCCTCTTTCATTCATTGGGTTTCAAATCTTTAAATCGCGAAGGCTCAACATCACATGTGGGCGTTACCTGGGGCAGTCTGCATGCAAATAGAGGCAGGGAAGGCAAAATATAAGCAGAATAAACTTCAGTTTTACCATGATAAATTCAAGATTAATATGTGATATCAGGATAAAGAATATTACTCCTTATTTTTACAGAACTAAAATATTCTGTAATGATTGCACATCTAGAGAAATTACCAAATGAGCACACAATTAACAAAAGAGGGAACAATATAGAATGTGGAAGGTGCCTGGTGCTCACAAGAACTTGTTGGTAGTAGACAAAAATAATTAAAATGATATTTGCAAATGTGCTAAAATTTCCCAGCTTGAAGTCAGTGTAATAAGGGAACCGGGATGTCCATCACCAAGTGGTCATTGGGGGTATTGCAGCACATATGCTGAAATTGCCAATAAATGAATGTGGTTAGAGTATCGATAATCTGTCTTGGTTATACTTTAGATAGATGTGAAAATGATAATTTTTGTATTGGCTTGAGAAAAGAAAATTGTGTACTGCAGTTTAGAACCCATCAATGTGGTAGCTGCATGTGTTTTCTTTTTTCAGGTTAAAGTGTTACCAAACCCAGGAGTCGGCATTCACTATATCTGCTCTCCCACAGTACACAGAACATGGAAATGCAATTATTTTATTAAATATAAACCACTAAATATCGTTTCTCATCAGCAGTATATAGCAGTCTTGTGACTTCTATCAGTGTCTGGCTAAAGCGTGTAGGAGGAGTTTTCATTCTTCTCTGACTGTCCTATGAGGCTGTATGACCCCTGACTTTCTGTCTGGACAGTGCTGATTGGTCCTGTGCTGATCACATGCATTCTCCCATAAAAACAAAAACAAAAAAAAAAAAAACACACTCTATAGTGATGGCGAACCTTGGCACCCCAGATGTTTTGGGACTACATTTCCCATGATGTTCCTGTACTCTGCAGCGTAGGTGAGCATCATGGGAAATGTAGTTCCAAAACATTTGGGGTGCCAAGATTCGCCATCTATGGTCTATATCAATACACACCAAACTGAGAATGTGCAGAGGGACTCCAAGGCTCTGTCTTATCGGGACATGTTGTGGAGTTAGTAGAAGAAGGGGAGGATCAGAGAAGACAGGATCAAACAGCCTTTTTACACAATGCGGAGGGTTAACCCCTTAGGTTCCACAGTGAGTATAACAAGCATGATTTACTGCATATACACACTGACTTTACTGTTGTGGGTTTTGTAACACTGAAATGCAGTGTATTTGTCACTTCCTGTGCACCAAATATAAATATGAAACAATGCTATCAAAGTTTACAGCTGTCTTCTGTGAACTACAAAATATTTACTCTCTGTCTGATAGAGCCAAAGAGGGGGAATTTGTAGTCCAAATTAGAAGAGCAACCTAAGGTGACAATTCCGTTCTCGCGATAGATAGATAGATAGATAGATAGATAGATAGATAGATAGATAGATAGATAGATAGATAGATAGATAGATAGATAGATAAATAGATAGATAGATAGATAGATAGATAGATAGATAGATAGATAGATAGATAGATAGATAGATAGATAGATAGATAGATAGATAGATAGATAGATAGATAGATAGATAGATAGATAGATAGATAGATAGATAGATAGATAGATAGATAGATAGATAGATAGATAGATAGATAGATAGTACAGTGAAAGTGACATATCTGAAGCTTGGCCCACTGCAAAGCCTGCTGTACTGCAGGAAAATACTGAGCCAAGAACCGCCCAATAGGAACTGGTTACATTGCTGAAGTACAAAGCAGGAAGATACCCTGGACCCGTGTTGTAATCTCCTTCACCAACCCCTGTGGGTTCAGGCTCTTCCAGGCACGCCCCAACACTAACCAAAGCTACTATGTACAGGACAATCATAAACAAAACTTTATTGAGTGGGCAGGCTGCTGTCACCCTGATAAACGTCTCTTTCACTATAACTATATATATAACTAGAACAATAAACCAGGATCACAGGCGTGTGCACTGGGTGTGGAGGATGTGCCTGGGTACACCCTAAACATCCTGTGTGGTGCCGATTCCCCCTGCTTCCTCTCTCCCCTGCTGCCAGCTTCCCTCCTCTCCTTTTCAATCCAAGTGCCTGCATCATCCTACTTTTAGCCCTGATGAAGGGGGAGTGCTAAGCCACCCGAAACGTGTTGGCTGTTCCAAAATAAAAATCTTTTAAAAGTTTGTACAAGCTGGTGTGGCGCTCCCATCCTTTCAAAACTTCAACTAACCCCGCTGGGGGTCCAGCAAGATACCAGAGTTGCTATTAAGCAGCCTCTAGGACTACAAACCACCTATCCCGTCGAAACACATCCACATAAGGTTCAGCGCTTCTACATCACAAAGATTACTCCTCTTCTTTCAAGGAAGGAAGGAAGGATATTTATTTAACTGGCCCCTTCCTTTTCTGAATGAACACAGTGAGTGATCTGTAGTGATCGCTCCTGTTTTCATTCTTAACATAGTATATGCATAGTAAAGTATGTTTATTGCAGGCTGCAGAGAAAGGGACTGGGGAATCTCTGTCCTCAGCTTATTTCTCTGTCTCAAAAGTGAGAAACCCTTGGTATTCCACCAAAGCCCCATAATGGGGCTCCTAAAAAAAAATTGTAAAAAAAAATATTCTAAAAAATATTATAAAAAAAAAACAAAAATTGTAAGAAATATAAGAAATAAAAAACTACAGCTCGCAACAATAATTCTCGGAGAAGATGAGAAAACTTTGAGCAACTGCTATAGTTATGTCCTCACCCGTCCATCCCTCTATTACCTAAACAGTGGCAGTTTAGTTACCAAAAAACTTTAATAAATGGTCGTTTCCTGCATGCATGGCTGATGGTTATCCTTATCCAATGTCTATGGCCAGCTTTATAAAACATAAATAATAATATTTATTTATGTTTTAATATATGCCCAGCTTTAAATGCAGAAGAGGAGATTTGTGGTGCAGCTGACCACCATGGATTATTATCAATTTTTCTAGGGGCAAAATTGTCCCGGAAGTAGCCGCCAACGAGGGACTCGCGGCCCCTACTGCTTCCTATACCTGCTTTTATCTCGTTCAAATGTGAGTACGTTTTTTAATCTTTAATACCAATAAACATATCAAACGGTATATCACTATATGAAGTCTTCCTTTTCATATACCATCTCGGGATTACCCCCCATGGGTGAGAGAGGAATATTGAGGTGAACCTGTCTGTTGGCACATTTGCTAGCGCTGAGAGAAGACCCCCAGGGATATTTTCTGCATAAGAGCCTATCGCTAGGATTTACAGAGGTGAGGCTATTATCCTAAAGCTGATTACCCCTGTAGGGGTATCTATCTCTGGTGAGTGCGGGATATACCGGAGGGGTGGACGTTTTCTTTCCTTCACCCCACACCCATCACCCGGATCACTTCCCGAATTATATATTGTGTCACCATTGGTGTTCAGAAATCACTTTCTAGCAAGCACATTATGGACTGCGTTTGGACTTTTTTGAGTTGATATTGATATACACCGCAACAGATTTTTGTGTTTTCACTGGTTATCACCACTTTAGCACTTTGATATTGTACTCATTTGCACATATCACTTTATACCCACGATTTAAGTGTATATTTTATGCCTGATTTTATATTCATGTTTGGGTATTAATCTCTTATATCACGATTTTATTTATTTATATATAACCTTTATTTATCACGTTGTATTATTTTACACTTTTGACATACAATCCCTATATATATCTTTATTCACAGTATTTTACATCACATAGTAGTATTTTTAATCAGTTATTTAACCCCTTCCATACCAATATATATATTAACTTTAATAGGCAGCACAACTTTACCTCGTTCTCCTTTACATTTTTCAGGTGATATTACATTTAATTACTATTTCTATGTAATATTTAAAAAACAAAATACAAAAAAATGTAAACAATTCGATTTTATGAGAAATTATTAAACTATTATTTGTGGATATATTTACCTGTCTGTCTGTACATAGCAAACATGATAATTTTTTAATCAAACAAATTGCAGAAATTAGAAATTTTACAGGTGATAATAATTACAATTTCTATTTCTATGTAATATTTAATGACAATGGCAAATAATAAAAAAATACCTTTTTTTTAAAATGTAATTGAATGAATACTTCATTCTGATTATATATTATTTTTATAGTTGTATTATTATTATTATCATTATTATTAGTATTATTATTATTGTTATTATTCTTATTATTATTATTTTCACATGTTTAATTATTATTATTATTATTATTATTATTATATGTTTAATTATTGCTTCATTCATTTTTATCAATATTTACTTAATTTATTAATGTTTACTGATACTATTTAATACTGTAAGTCTCGTATTACGTATTCAGTTTTTAAGCTTGTAGTTATGAATTAAACTGAAGAGCATTAATTTTTGTTGGGATATGTCCTCCAAAGTGGCAGTTTGGTGTTCTTTGCCTTTAACAGTCCAGGATTTGAAGACTTAAAAAACTTTATTGAAAAAATTCTGTAAAGCCAAGCAATTCCAATCTATTCTGTTTATTAATAATGCCCTATCAGAGACAGTCTTCTGCTCAGCTACAAGTCACTGTAACAAACAAAGATCCCATACTTGGAATTGCAGGCCGGAATTAGTTATAATGTTCGCTCGGGATGATCTGTGCCCACCGGCGTGCAGGAGGCGAGCAGTCAACAGGAAATCATCTTGTTATGCCGATCTGCCATAAATCGTTTTCACCGGCTGTCACGCCTCAATCAGAACTAACTTCGCCGTCAACCATCAAGCTATAGCGATGAATTGTGGATTGAATATCAGGCCATGTGATGCCTGTTTAGACCCGGGCATCTCCTGGGAAGTGCAACTGCCAAGTCTGCAGGAGGTCAGCAGTTCAGAACATAAAGGATCACTCCGCACAAATCTGAATGTTCAGTTGTAGTTGGATCCTGCCTTGTAGATCTCTAATAGTACAGGCATACCCCATTTTAAGTACACTCACTTTACGTACACTCGCAAGTACGGACACAGCCTGGTCAGCTTGGCATGGCATTACTCCCAGTTTTTAACATTGGCGTCTATGGGAAATCTTGGTCAGCTTGACATGGCACTACTCCCAAACCATAAGTGACAGGGATACCAAACTTAGGGAGCAATGTGAGGGGACCATATCCTATTTGTGGCCAGCCAGCTTGCCTAGGAAATGAAAAAAGGTATTGCTTCACTTTAAGTACATTTTCATTTTACATACATGCTCTGGTCCCATTGTGTACTTAAAAGCGGGGTATGCCTGTAGTTAGATCTGAACACCTGAATTCCAAGCTTCATCCGCGTCTCACAGTCTATTTGAGCTCCATCATTTCAAAGCCATTGTTTCTAAATTTTAGGGACTTGGTAATGATTGGAATAGTACCACTGGATTGTCGTATGGCCAATATTTAACCACTTCAACTCCGGAAGGTTTTACCCCCTTAAAGAGGTAGTATACTCCGCTTTTTAACTTTTACCTACAGGTAAGCCTATAATAAGGCTTACCTGTAGGTGAAATTAATATCTCCTAAACCTGCATGGTTTAGGAGGTATTCAACCTGCACCCTGCGGACCTTCAGAGCTCCTCTCCGTTTCCCTGCCGGAAAGTGAATCAGTGCTAAATAATATGCACTGTTACTGTATAAATGACACTGGCAGGGAAGGGGTTAATACAGGGGGGTTAAATGTATACCTAAATGTGCTTGCTAACTGTGGGGGGAGGGCTCTGTGACAGGCACACAGAGAGATCGATGTTTCAGCTTAGCTGAGACACACAATCTCACTGTGCCTGTGTGACAGAAGAGCCGCTTGTCTTGTTTATATAGGCAGGCGGCTCTCCTGTCAGTTTCCCCAAAGATCGCTGATACCGCGTGCACATAATCACATACATGTACGTGACTATGCGCAGCCGAGCCCCTCTGCCGCAGTAAATCTGCGTGGGGCGGTCGGCAAGTGGTTAAAAAGGGATCAAAGTCTTTACCAAGTAACTATAGACCTGTTCGTTTAATTTCTATAGTCGGGAAGATATTGGAGAGTTTAATAAAAGACCACATAGATGAGTTTTTGCTGGGAAAAAAAAAATGTTAAGACAGCATGGATTCATGAAAGACAAAAGTTGTCAAACAAACCTGATTTCTTTTTATGAGGAGGTCAGTATACTTGGACAGAGGGGTGGCTGTGGACTCAGTATACTTGGACAGAGGGGTGGCTGAGGACTCGGTATACTTGGACAGAGGGGTGGCTGTGGACTCCGTATACTTGGACAGAGAGGTGGCTGTGGACTCAGTATACTTGGACAGAGGGGTGGCTGTGGACTCAGTATACTTGGACAGAGGGGTGGCTGTGGACTCGGTATACTTGGACAGAGGGGTGGCTGTGGACTCAGTATACTTGGAAAGAGGGGTGGCTGTGGACTCGGTATACTTGGACAGAGGGGTGGCTGTGGACTCAGTATACTTGGACAGAGGGGTGGCTGTGGACTCGGTATACTTGGACAGAGGGGTGGCTGTGGACTCGGTATACTTGGACAGAGGGGTGGCTGTGGACTCGGTATACTTGGACAGAGGGGTGGCTGTGGACTCAGTATACTTGGAAAGAGGGGTGGCTGTGGACTCGGTATACTTGGACAGAGGGGTGGCTGTGGACTCAGTATACTTGGACAGAGGGGTGGCTGTGGACTCGGTATACTTGGACAGAGGGGTGGCTGTGGACTCCGTATACTTGGACAGAGGGGTGGCTGTGGACTCAGTATACTTGGACAGAGGGGTGGCTGTGGACTCGGTATACTTGGACAGAGGGGTGGCTGAGGATATATTTGGATTTTGCAAAAGCGTTTGACAAAGTTCCCCACACACCGCTAATATGTAAGGTAAAGTCTACAGGACTGAAAAGATCAGTTTGTAAATTGGCTAAAAAACAGAATTCACGGAGTAGTGGTTAATGATTCTTACTCTGAATGGCCCAAGGTTGTCAGTTGTGTACCTCAAGGTTCAGTGTTGGGACTTTTACTTTTTAATATCCTTATAAATGATATCGGGTCTGGGATTAAAAGTACCATTTCAGTCTTTGCAGATGACACCAAGCTTTGCAGTGGAATAACTTCTTTACAGGATGTCTCCAATTTACAAGCCGACCTCCATGCACTGTGGGCATTGGGCAACTATGTGGCAAATGAGGTTTACTGAGAGAAAAGAGGGGGGGGGGGGGATTTGGAACTTAAAAATAGGTATGTGAGGACAATTGGCACATAATATAGGAAAAATTGAATAATATATAGGTGGGTTTACAACATAATAACATTATAAAAAATGTCCAATTGCCTCCATCCCTAATTATAAGGGTAAAAAAAAAAAAGGGGGGGGGGGGAATTGGGACTTTATATGAGGTGCGTGAGGACGATTGGCACATAATATGGCGTTATAAATATCTAAATATATACAGGCGGGTCCACAACATGATAACGTTGTAAAGAACAATTGAATTAACAAATGTCATTGACACATACAAGAATACATGATGGCATTGATGCATACAGGTGATAAATGGGTCAATGGTGCAGTTAAAAAATAATAAATAATATTATTATTAGATATTATAGTTATTATATTATATTTATATATATATATATATATGTATATATATACATATATATATATATATATATATATATATATATATATTAATAATATATTATTTTTTAACTGCACCATTGACCTATTTATCACATGTATGTATCAATGCCATCATGTATTCTTGTATGTGTCAATGACATTTGTCAATTCAATTGTTCTTTACAATGTTGTCATGTTGTGGACCCGCCTGTATATATTTAGATATTTATCATGCCATAATAAAGTCCCGCCCCCCCTTTTTTTTCTTTTTTTCCCCCTTATCATTAGGGATGGAGGCAATTGGCCATTTTTTATGTTATTATGTTGTGGACCTGCCAATATATTATTAGATTTTTCTTATGCTATATTATGTGCCAATTGTCCTCATGTACCAATTTTAAGTTCCAAATCCCCCCCTTCCTCTTTTTCCTCATTAGTAGGGATGGAGGGATTTAGTCCTAGATGGGCAATGCCTCATTTAAAGTCCCAAAACCTTTCTTTTTCGCAAATGAGGTTTAATGTTGATAAATGTAAAGTTATGCACTTGGGGGCTAAGAATATGCATGCATCATACATACTAGGTGGAGTAGAACTGGGGGAGTCAATGGTGGAGAAGGATCTGGGTGTTCTGGTAGATCATAAGCTTAATAATAGCATGCAATGCCAAACTGCGGTTTCCAAAGCAAGCAAAGTCCTTTCTTGTATTAACAGAGGCATGGACTCCAGAGAGAGAGATATCATTTTGCCCCTGTACAGATCATTAGTAAGACCTCATCTGGAATACCCAGTTTAGTTTTGGGCACCAGTTCTCAAAAAGGATATCAGTGAACTGGAGAAAGTGCAGGGAAGGGCAACCAAACTGATAAGAGGCATGGAGGAGCTCAGCTAGGAGGAAAGATTAGAGGAACTGAATGTATTCTCTATTGAGAAGAGGAGATTAAGGGGGGGGGGGGGGTATGATCAACATGTATAAATACATAAGGGGTCCATATAGTGAACTTGGTGTTGAGTTATTCACTTTAAGGTCATCACAAAGGTCAAGGGGGCACTCTTTACGTCTGGAAGGAAACAGATTTCGTCTCCAAATATGGAAAGGTTTCTTCACCGTAAGAGCCGTGAAAATGTAGAATAGACTCCCTCCAGAGGTGGTTCTGGCCAGCTCACTTAATTGCTTTAAAAAAGACCTGGATTTATTCCTAGGTGTACATAATTTAGCTGGGTACTAATATTTATAGGTAAAGTTGATCCAGGGAATATCCGATTGCCTCTTGGGTGATTGGGAAGGAATTTTTTCCCCTGCTGGAGTAAATTGGATCATGCTTTGCTGGGGTTTTTGGCCTTCCTCTCAATCAACTGCGGGTATAGGATTGTGTATATGGGATTGTATGTTTTTTTTCCCTTTTCTTGGTTGAACTAGATGGACTTGTGTCTCTTTTTTCAACTTAAATAACTTTGTAACTATTTCCCTTTATACAGAGAGTTTGGTTGTTGCAGAAAATCCCTACCCTGGGATTGGAAAGATTGAGGCCCCATTCACATATGTGAATGGGACCATTAATGATTACATGCGGGAAGCCCAGAGGGGTTCGCTGGTGATAAGCTGTGGGTTCAGGGCTGCTGTTAGAAATCATGGGGCCACGTGAAACCTACCTAACAGGGGCCACTCCAATAAAGGTATCAAATGATATTTTCACTAAAATAATTATTAGTTGACACGAAAACAACAAAATTCCTTCTGAGAGAGAAGGACGGTCAGCTGTTGTAAACACAGCTGACCGTTCTTCTCTCTGGAATGATCACAGAGCGCCTGTGATCCTTCTATATAGGATCACATGTTTCTATAATCATTTCAAAAGCCCAACCCCCATACAGTTAGAATCACTCCCCTAGGCTCACACTTAACCCTTTGATCACCCACTGTGTTAACCCCTTCCCTGCCAGTGTCATTATTACAGTAACAGTGCATATTTTTAGCACTGATTACTGTAGTAATGTCACTGTTACCCTCAAAAGTGTCAAAAATGTCAGTTAGGTGTTCGATCCGTCCACCGCAATCCCGCTAAAAATCGCTGATCGCCGCCATTTCTAATAAAAAAAATAAATAAATAAAAAGTCCAAAAATCTATCCCATAGTTTGTAATCGTTATAACGTTTGCGCAAACCAATTAAAATACACTTTTTGGGAATTTTTTTTTTTAAAAAAATATGTAACAGAATACAAAGTGGTCTAAACTGATAAAAAAAATTGATTTTTTTACATTTTTTTATTGGGAATGTTTTAAAGCAGAAAGTGAAAACTATTTTTTTCTAAATTGTTGCTCTCTTTTTTGTTTATAGCGCAAAATCTAAAAACTGTTGAGGTGATCAAATACCACCAAAAGAAAGTTCTATTTGTGGGGAAAAAAAAAACATCAATTGTATTTGGGTACATCGTCGCATGACCGCGCAATTGTTAAAGTAACGCAGCGCCGAATCGCAAAAATTGGCCAGGTCATTAAATCGCAGATCGCCACCATTACTAGTAAAAAAAAAACAATAAAAATGACATAAATCTTTCCCGTAGTTAGTAGACGCGATAACTTTTGTGCAAACCAACCAAAATACGCTTATTGCGATTTTATTTTTTTTACCAAAAATATGTAGCAGAAAACAAATTCGCCTAAAATGTTAAAAAATTTGATTTTTAAATTTTTTTTTTGGGAATGTTATATAGCAGAATGTGAAAAATATTGTTTTTTTTTTCTTCAGATTTTTCGCTCTTTTTTTGTTTATAGCGCAAAAAATAAAAATCGCAAAGTACCAGCAAAAGAAAGCTCTATTTGTGGGGAAAAAAGGACATCAATTTTATTTGGGTACAGTGTCGCACGACCATGCAATTGTCCGTTAAAATAACGCAGTGCCGCATCACAAAAAATGGCCTGGTCATTAAAGGGACAAATCCTTCCAGTCCAGAAGTGGTTACAGCTAATCAGACAATTACCTAGGAGAGGATGTGGTTAACTGGCGGAGCAACTATCCAGTTTTCGCCATTACTGCCACTTTAATTGCTACAATGTTACAATCCCCCGAATTCTGGCCTAATCCTGGATTTTCCTAGTTAGCCTAAAGAAACGTTCTGCAACTGTATCCGTTCCATGTTATTCCCATCAACGGCAACAGAATCCACTTGTAGCAAATAAAAGCGTGATTTGAGCGCTCGTCTGCGGCTAGCCAATAAAAGGGAAAACGCAAAACAAATGTGCCCTGATGGTTTTGGCGGCGGGGAAAGGTTATCTGATGCTGGGCCCCGAATGTCCATTCTGCATAACTCTTGTCTCTTGTTCACTGTAATCGTATCGCTTGTGTTTGTCTTGGAACATCGAGAAATAAATTCATCATTTGTTTAAACTTCAGCGAGCGACCGTGGAGAGTCCGATTCAATAACCTACAAACATTCCACCCCCGAGTTCAGTTTGTCAAAACGCTGGTAGCTAATCTGACAGGCGGAGAGGCGTAAGAGGAAAGAATTTGATTGGCCACCCCGAAGATGTAACCGATCCCAATGCACATACCAACAGGGGTTTGAAAATTTCATAGAGGTTTATTTCATTGTCATATTAAGAATTATTTATCAACCAATGGGCTGCACCAAAGGAGCTTACACTCTAATGTTCCCACCACAGTCACACACTTTTATTATTAGATATATATATAGCTCAGACATATACTGTAGGGCCGTACAGAGAGTACTTATCAATCATGTCAGTCTCCGCATCAGAGACGCTTGCACTCTAATGTCTCACCATAGTAGCACACTATTATTATTATTATTTTTATACATTTGTATAGCTCTGACATAGTCTATAGTGTGGTACAAAGAACACATAGGTGTGAGCAGCCTATTGCATCAGGGTGTGCACCTCAATGCTCTCACATGTGTGTGTGTGCATGTGTATATATACTGATGGTGTCAGTAGAGAAAAAGTTGGTGTCAGTAGGTCAGAGATTGGTGTCAGTAGAGCAGAGATTGGTGTCAGTAGAGCAGTAGATGTTGTGGGTAGGGCAGAGATTGGTGTCAGTAGAGCAGTAGATGGTGTCGGTAGGGCAGAGATTGGTGTCAGTAGAGCAGTGGACAGTGTCAGTAGGGCAGAGATTGGTGTCAGTAGAGCAGTGGATGGTGTCAGTAGGGCAGAGATTGGTGTCAGTAGAGCAGAGATTGGTGTCAGTAGAGCAGTGGATGGTGTCAGTAGGGCAGAGATTGGTGTCAGTAGAGCAGTGGACAGTGTCAGTAGGGCAGAGGTTGGTGTCCTCAGTAGAGCAGTGGACAGTGTCAGTAGGGCAGAGATTGGTGTCAGTAGAGCAGCGGACAGTGTCAGTAGAGCAGTAGATGGTGTCAGTAGAGCAGCGGATGGTGTCAGTAGGGCAGAGATTGGTGTCAGTAGGGCAGAGATTGGTGTCAGTAGGGCAGTTGACAGTGTCAGTAGAGCAGAGGTTGGTGTCAGTAGAGCAGTGGACAGTGTCAGTAGAGCAGAGGTTGGTGTCAGTAGGGCAGTGGATGGTGTCAGTAGGGCAGTGGATGGTGTCAGTAGTGGCACCTTTAACCCACGAATACCGGCCCAAGTTCGGCCAACCTGTGGGACACTCACACACACCTCCCCTGTGATACTACACTGCTCTTTGGAAATCCAGTGTATCTTTGCCAAACTTCTGGCACTTCCAGCCTGTGCATACCATAGTCCCGTCATTGATAGGGATGATCGAACAGTTCAGGTCGACCATCGGTTCGACCCGAACATTGGCTGTTCGAGGTTCGGCCGAATCCCGAACTTTTTGCTGAAAAAGTTCGGAATTCGGCAACCAGAACCGACCAAAATGCAATGGGACAGGAAATGGGCTTTAAAAGCCTGTGATTGGACCAGAACCATCAGTAAAAGCTAATTGAGGGGGCAGGAGAATGCTAGGAATGTGATTGGAGTGACTAGGGGGTCCAGAGGCCAATCATTAGTGAATACGCCCCCCAGTATATAAGATAGCCCCGCCAAATTCCTAGCATTGTAATACAGGGACATGGAAGAGAGTGGAAGCAGTTCTGTTACTTCTGCTTCAAAAGTGTAATTTAGCAATTATTAGTGTGAGGAAAGGGATATCTAGTGTAGTTAGGGTGCTTTTTTCCACTTTAGTTAGAATCAAAAATCTAGTTTCTGTAGGGAAAGTATTAAGTGCCAGGGTGACCATAGTGTAGTGTAGGGTGAACTGACTCTGACTGCTATGGCAGGGTGACCAAACCCTTCCATGTCAGGGTGACCACAATAGAAACAAGTTTGTTTCTATTAGGTCACTTATAGAACCCGGATAGTGGCTTCTCGCCTGTCAGCCTGCTTTTTGCTGCAGGCGTTTATAGGGCCTTTTTGAGGACATGTTTGGAGTCAGGCATGACATCTGAACTTGTGTGTAGGGGTATATATAAACACACACATGTATGTATATGTACACATACAGTATATAGGTGTGAAAGTAGCAGAACACTATGCTTCCACTAATTAAATAATTAACACCCATATGGCTCCGCTCCTATCACACCTATATATATGTAACTGTGTAAATACATATAAGTATGTGTGTATATATACCCCTATACAGAAGTTCAGATTTGCCTGCCTCCAAAGACCCCAAAAAAAAATGCCCAAAAAAACGCTAGCGCCAAAAAAAACCGTCCAGGTGTGTTATTGCAGGCTTTTTTTGGGCATTTTTTTGGGGTCTTTGGAGGCAGGCATGACATCTGAACTTCTGTATAGGGGTATATATACACACCTACACATATATATAGGCATAACATCTGAACTTGTGTATAGGGGCATATATACACACATACTTATATGTATTTATACACTTACACATATATAGGTGTGATAGGAGCGGAGCCATATGGGTGTTCATTATTTCATTAGCACAAGCATAGATTTCTGCTACTTTCACACCTATATATATGTAGGTGTATATATACATATAAGTATGTGTGTATATATACCCCTACACAGAAGTTCAGATGTTATGCCTGCCTCCAAAGACGCCAAAAAAAAAATGCCCAAAAAAACGCTAGCGCCCAAAAAAAAATTTTTTTGGGGTCTTTGGAGGCAGGCATAACATCTGAACTTGTGTATAGGGGTATATATACACACATACTTATATGTATTTATATAATTACACATATATAGGTGTGATAGGAGAGAAGCCATATGGGTGTTAATTTTTTCATTAGCGCAAGCATAGGTTTATGCTACTTTCACACCTATATATGTGTATGTATATATACATACATGTGTGTGTGTATATATATCCCTACACAGAAGTTCTGATGTTATGCCTGCCTCCAAAGAACCCCAAAAAATGCCCAAAAAAACGCCTGCTGCAAACCGGCAAGGTGTGAAAATAGCGGAGCCATATCCCTGTTCTATATTAATTCTAATACAAACATGGTTCTGGACATGCTACAGAGCTGAAACTTCACAGGTACACTTTTTAGACCCCCCAGACACTAAATCCAAAGAAATCTCATTTTTTTTTTCAATAATTGGTGACAATTTTTAAGAACTTTTTTGTGTGATTAATAGTCTCTGGGGCATGACCCAGAACCCTAGGCACTTTATAGGGGCATTTATTGGGTTTTAGGGCTTCAAAATGGTGTTTTTTGATTACCGAAGTTCGGGTCCCATTGATTTCAATGGGGTTCTGAAACCCGGGCCGAACTTTGGGGAAGTTCGGGTGTTCTGGTCGAACTGAACTTTTCAAAAGTTCGATCATCCCTAGTCATTGACACTGGCTACCTATGTTCCCCCCTCATACCGAAAATACACACGGTTTATTCTGGGCACTAAGCCTGAGGGATCTCTCTACCAGTGCCATCCCCCCCAAAAGACGTCCGATTGATTCATTGCAATCTATATGTAACTTATACATCTTACTGTATTGTATTGTTCATCACATGACTTCATCATTTTTACCACCTCTCACTACGTTGGTTACACCACAAGTGTTATTCTATATACAACCTTATTTGCACTATCCACACCTCTGTACTCCTCTGCTTGAACCATAGTCTAAAACTGTGTATTATTTACACCAATAAAACACATTCTACTTGACCAACTCGTGACCCTGTGGTTTCATTATCCATCCTCAAAAGGCTCTCTTTTTGTCTACTGGTCCCTTCCAGTATAGCTTTTTTTCTGCCCACGTCCTAGAGCCAAGGGAAGGACATCACACCCAACTATTTTAGCTAGACCATTACCCCCCCCCCCCTTTTTTTGTATGAGTAATGCTTTATAACTGGCTTTGCAGTGCTAACAAAGCCAGTTGTAAAGCATTATCCACGGAGCCAGTTAGAAAGGAACTTTTCCTAATAACTGGCTTAATTTAGTTAATTTGTGAGTAAAGCCTAGCACACATGGGCCACATTTCGACTGGCTTCAGCCTGTGTGTACGGTGTCCAGTCTGACAGAAGATTGCCATTCGGCTGGCTTCTGTCGAAAGCTCATGACCAAAAAAGGTCTGCCAAGCGACTCCTGATCAGCGCTCTTAGCCAATGGCTGAGAGTGCTGACCAGGGTGTTCTGGCGGGGGGGGGGGGGGGGGGGTTTGGGGGGCTGTCCCCCTCTCCCCTTGTCAGAACACAAATCTTAGCTGGGGAAATCGCTGTACTAACATCGGGTCGTTAGTACAGCGGCTCTGACCTAAGCAGTCAGTTTAGTGGTGTGTACGAGGCTTAATGCTTTATAACTGGCTTTTCAGTATTTACAAAGCCAGTTAATAAGCATTACTCGCAGAGCCAGTTATAGAGGAGTTTTGCATAATAACTGGCTTTGTGAGTACTCCAATATATCTGGCTTTATAAGTCATGCTTTATAAACGGCTTTGTAACTACTACTTTAGAGGGTTTTTAAAAGGGAACTGCACTTTATAACAGGGTCTAGTAACTTTTTTTCTAAAGTAGATGGTCACAAACCTTGTTCTAAGGCTACATTTGCACACACATTTAGGCACAATGCAAATGGCAAGGGCAGGAATGAGTGACTAGCTGCTTTGTCTTTTGTGTATTCTGAAGGTGCAGGAATTGGGGTATTCTGAGTGTGATGGTGCAGGAATTGGGGCTGGTCTGAGTGTGATGGTGCAGGAATTGGGGTAATCTGAGTGTGATGGTGCAGGAATTGGGGTAATCTGAGTGTGATGGTGCAGGAATTGGGGTAATCTGAGTATGATGGTGCAGAAATTGGGCTGATCTGATGTGTGATGGTGCAGGAATTGGGGTAATCTGAGTGTGATGGTGCAGGAATTGGGGTAATCTGAGTATGATGGTGCAGAAATTGGGGCTGATCTGATGTGTGATGGTGCAGGAATTGGGGTAATCTGAGTGTGATGGTGCAGGAATTGGGGGTGATCTGGGGTGTAAAGGTGCAGGAATTGGGGTAATCTGAGTGTGATGGTGCAGGAATTGGGGCTGGTCTGCGTGTGATGGTGCAGGAATTGGGGGTGATCTGGGGTGTGATGGTGCAGGAATTGGGGTAATCTGAGTGTGATGGTGCAGGAATTGGGGCTGGTCTGAGTGTGATGGTACAGGAATTGGGGTAATCTGAGTGTGATGGTGCAGGAATTGGGGCTGGTCTGAGTGTGATGGTGCAGGAATTGGGGCTGGTCTGAGCGTGATGGTGCAGGAATTGGGGTAATCTGAGTATGATGCTGCAGAAATTGGGCTGATCTGATGTGTGATGGTGCAGGAATTGGGGTAATCTGAGTGTGATGGTGCAGGAATTGGGGGTGATCTGGGGTGTGATGGTGCAGGAATTGGGGTAATCTGAGTGTGATGGTGCAGGAATTGGGGGAATCTGAGTGTGATGGTGCAGGAATTGGGGTAATCTGAGTATGATGGTGCAGAAATTGGGGCTGATCTGATGTGTGATGGTGCAGGAATTGGGGTAATCTGAGTGTGATGGTGCAGGAATTGGGGCTGGTCTGCGTGTGATGGTGCAGGAATTGGGGTAATCTGAGTGTGACGGTGCAGGAATTGGGGCTGGTCTGAGTGTGATGGTGCAGGAATTGGGGTAATCTGAGTGTGATGGTGCAGGAATTGGGGCTGGTCTGAGTGTGATGGTGCAGGAATTGGGGTAATCTGAGTATGATGGTGCAGAAATTGGGGCTGATCTGATGTGTGATGGTGCAGGAATTGGGGTAATCTGAGTGTGATGGTGCAGGAATTGGGGGTGATCTGGGGTGTAAAGGTGCAGGAATTGGGGTAATCTGAGTGTGATGGTGCAGAAATTGGGGCTGATCTGATGTGTGATGGTGTAGGAATTGGGGTAATCTGAGTGTGATGGTGCAGGAGTTGGGGCTGATCTGAGTTGTGAAGGTGCAGGAATTGGGATGATCTGAGGTTTGATGGTGCAGGAATTGGGGTGATCTGATGTGTGAAGGTGCAGGAATTGGGGTGATCTGATGTGTGATGGTGCAGGAATTGGGGTAATCTGAGTGTGATGGTGCAGGAATTGGGGTGATCTGATGTGTGATGGTGCAGGAATTGGGGTAATCTGAGTGTGATGGTGCAAGAATTGGGGTAATCTGAGTGTGATGGTGCAGGAATTGGGGTAATCTGAGTGTGATGGTGCAGTAGTTGGGGCTGATCTGAGTTGTAAAGGTGCAGGAACTGAGGCTGATATGAGGTGTGAAAGTGCAGGAATTAGGATGATCTGAGGTGTGAAGGTACAGGAATTGGGGCTGATCTGATGTGTGAAGGTAATTTCTTACTATTATTCAAGCGGTTTACAGCATTTATTTTATAGAGTTAGTTGAAGTTGTATAGAAGTCTGTATAGAAGTTGACAGTTGTTTTTTATGTATCTGGCACTCCCAATTTCTTTGAAAACATTTTTCGGCACACTGTGCCCAAAAAGGTGGTCTACCCCTTGATTAGAGTAACCCCCATCTTGTGCTGCTTCATACTATTTGTAGGACTCAACCATCAAAACAGGATTTAAAGTAAGACAAAAAAAAAAAAAAAGAAACAGCATCATATGGCAGCTCTGATCTAAATTGGACCCAGTCTGTCAGATTAAACTAAAAAAGGTACCGTAATCTAATCCACACATCCTGGAACATTAAATCCTGTCATCAACCATCCCGACGAACGCCACGCCCCTCCCCGGGCTGCTCAGTCTAAAATGCCTGGGTCTATCTTTTTGTCTCAGTCCGGGCCTGCCTATGGGGCAGCGGGTGTCAGCGGAGACATGTCCGCTGACACCCACTGCTGTCCGATCGGACGGATGGAAACCCTATTTTCCATCCGTCCAGCGGATCGGATCGGATGAGAATGGACAGGCGGTCCGTTCTCATCTGATTCCCCCATAGAGGACCGCGGGGATCTGACAGCTCTGTCTCTGCACACAGAGCGAAGACGGAGCTGTCATCCGCCTGCTCAGAGGGGATCGGCAGATCGATCCTCCCGCTGAGCAGAACGGACGTGCGCCCGTGTGAAAGGGGCCTAAGAAGAAAAGAAGAGGTGTGAAACAATGAGAGGGGAGAGGAAAGGTACCGGAGTAGGAGGTAAGTGGATATATGTGCCTTCCATGCATCTATTCAGCTCACGTGTATCAACTAGCAGAGTTAGGGCTCATTCTGATGGATGCTGAGATGTGACAGCATCAGTGGCGGCTGGTGCTCCATGGGTCGGGGGGGGCTTTAGACGAACGAGACCATACCCCTCCCCGACCACACCAGCTCCAGCCGACACACCATACCCCCCCCCCCCCCGGCTTACTCACCCTGGACTCGCAGGCCCACCCTTTTTTGAAGCCTATTAGAGCCTCCGGCTCTAGTCACGTGCTTAAAAAAAAAAAAACATTGGAATCCATGTGTCCAGCGCCCTGCATGTAGATTAGGGAGCCGGACGCATGGATAGGGGCGATGGCGCCCCCTGTCTGCATCCATCATGGAGTTGCACGCAGGCAGTCTATAGAAGTGGACACGGACACAGTCTCTTGTCAAAATATGACACCTCATCCCATGATTTTATTTCTTTTCTGTTTTTGGGCGGAGTGGCAGTTTATTATGGGGCTGTAGCCGCAAGGAACGCCTTGGCTTTACGCTTGTGGCGCGGCCCCATTGACCTTAATGGTCAAGTGACACACAACTCTCATCTCAGTCTCCATCATCTCATGGGTCTGGGTCAGCCTATAGAAGTGGATGTGGGCACAGCAGCTGCACGGACACAGTCTCTTGTCAAAATATGACATGTGAGTAGGAGTGGATGCATGGATTAGATAGCACAGTGAATGCATTTGGAACTGTGCACCTGCTCCTTTCCGTATCTCTAAGCCCGTGTTCACGCTGCCATGGCTTTAAAGTTGTGCAACTTTGGCACGGCTTGCATGCGACTTCTTTAACAGAAATCATTGTAAGTCGGTTCCATTGCACTGAATGGGGTCGGACTTCTGATGCGATAAGTGCTCCGAAATCGGAGTGCTTGTCGCATCAGTGTGAATCGTGCCTTATAATTTGACATGCAACTGTGTTTGTGCAGCAGCTGCATCCTCTTCCAATTCCATGGGATGCCTGTGTGCAGCTCGGATGTGTACGCAGAATAAACCAGCTAAGTATAGAGGATGGCGCTAATCACCCATCTCTTAGGCCCCTTGCACTAAAGCCCCGTACACACGTACCGATTGTCGGCCGTAAATATTCGGCAGCTGAACGATCGGCCGATTGTCGGCTTGTTAGTATGATGCTTCCGACAACCGACTGCGACTTTTCGGCCGAACAGAATCGGGTGTGCAGGCATTAAAATTTTTGTTGGCCAACACCAGAACGGCCGATTGTTCGCCAGTCAGTACAGAATTCGGCCGACAAACAGCCGATTAGCAAGAATGGGCATGCTCAGAGAAGAAAAAACACACGGAAAGTTAACCATCACATGACATCACTTCTGCAGTCGGCTGTTGTTGGCCGACAAAATTCATGTGCAGTCTTTTGCAGTTTTCAGCCGACAGGACAGCACCGGACAAAAGACGGCCGATCGTTCGGCCGACAATCACTACGTGTGTACGGGGCTTTAGTCGGTTCCATTGCACTGATGCGATAAGTGCTCCGAAATCGGAGTGCTTGTCGCATCAGTGTGAATCGTGCCTTATAATTTGACATGCAACTGTGTTTGTGCAGCAGCTGCATCCTCTTCCAATTCCATGGGATGCCTGAGTGCAGCTCAGAGGTGGATGTGTACGCAGAATAAACCAGCTAAGTATAGAGGATGGCGCTAATCACCCATCTGCATGAGCACTAATGCCTCGTACACACGTACCGATCGTCGGCCGACCGATCGGCCGTCTTTTGCCCAGGGCTGTCCTGTCCGCTGAAAAGTGCAAAAGACTGCACAAGAATTTTGTCCGCCGACTGCAGAAGTGATGTCATGTGATGGTTTACTTTCCCTGTGATGCACATGAGCTAGACACCTGTCCAAGTGCAAGGGGCCTAAGTGCTCATGCAGATGGGTGATTAGCGCCATCCTCTATACTAAAGCCCCGTACACACGTACCGATTGTCGGCCGTAAATATTCGGCCGACGACCGATCGGCCGATTGTAGGCTTGTTAGTATGATGCTTCCGACAGCTGACAGCGCACTTTCGGCCGAAAAGAATCTGTCGTGCAGGCATTAAAATTTTTGTTGGCCAACACCAGAACGGCCGATTGTTCGTCAGTCAGTACAGAATTCGGCCGACAGACAGCAGATTTGCAAGACTGGGCATGCTCAGAAAAGAAAAAACACATGGAAAGTTAACCATCACTTGACATCACTTCTGCAGTCAGATGTTGTTGGCCGACAAAATTTGTGTGCAGTCTTTTGCAGTTTTTAACAGACACGACAGCCCTGGACAAAAGACGGCCGATCATTCGGCCGACGATCGGTACGTGTGTACGGGGCATTAGGTGATACAACGCCTCCTAACCACCTTTTCAATGGTCTATGAAGAGTGATCCAAACAGAGCATTTAGTGCCGGTTCACATTAGTGCGATCACAGAGATCGCATGTGATTCGAAGCGCACTGCTCCTAAATTACATGCGATCTCATGTGCGGTGCAAATTTCAGCCATACAGTTTGTATGGCTGAATTCGCACCGCAATCGCACTAAACACGCACATGACCCTTTTTTTTATCCGCCGCAGAATCGGATCGCATGGTGGTTCACACTAGTGTGATCCGATTCTGTGCGAACTTGCAGATTGCACTGCGATACGCGATCTCAACTGGGGGTGTCGTTAAGTTTTAATTGACACCCCCAGCGTATCGCATATGGCAGTGTGAACTGCCAAGGGCGCGGATGCGATGCGGAAACACGCTGCATATTCGCAGCGTCCCCGCATCGCAGAAGTCTGAACCAGGACTTATAGTCTGAACGCGCTCTAAGGGCTCTTTCACGCTATCCAGTGCATCAGGTGGACTCCGTTTCTCAGCGGGGGATCGATCCGCCGATCCCCCGCTGAGCAGGAGGATTGCTGCTGTTCTCCGTGCTGTGTGCGGAGACATAGCTGTCAGGTCCCCATACATCTCTATGGGGGAATCGGATGGGAATGGACCGTCGGTCCGTTCTCATCTGATTCCATCCGATCCGCTGGACGGATGGAAAATAGGGTTTCCATCCGTCTAGATTTGACGGATCGGATCGGATGTCAGCAGACATGTCTCCACTGACATCCGATGCCCCATAGACATGCATGGGGTGACCACTCAGATCCGCCCAAAAAAAAAAAAACTGACAGGTGGATCTGAACGGTCAGCCTGTGTGAAAGGGGCCTAAGGGCTACAATGTGGATCACTTTTCAGAGAGCAATTGGCAGACAACACCTCCTCACCACCTGCTTTAACCCCTTTCACTTGATTGGAGGAGCCTGTCTTGTAGGCTGCAGAGAGTCCCATGATTTCTAACAGCAGCCCTTCCTAAAGCCATCTGTTACAATAGATACTCTCTATATAATATTAGTTTAATTTAAATAACATTGCTTGACCTTGCTCAATAAAAACACAGAGCACAGTGACAAAGTTTGCTGCTCTCTGCTTTTCTAATGGATTCCTGAGCTGGATGGTTTTGTAGTAAAAGTCAGATCAGTGTGTGAACACCTTTCCCCTCCCCCCCCCCCTCGCTTTCCCTGAGCTTAATCGCTGGGTGTCTCCCCTCCCCATGTGCTTCCATTAATGAGGAATTAAATGGTGGTATAAAAATAAGGGAGTTAGGCCCAGAGAAGTACAACACTTCCTACTTTGTGATGGTGCATGATGGGAAATGAGAGTTCTGGATGGACACCTGATGTTACAGCAAGGTAAGGCTGGCCACACATGGTCAATTTTTTTTGTTCAATTTTCTGCTAGATTTACCGCATAATTTGAGGCCAGAGCTAAACACCACTTTTGGTTGTATCCAATTGGGCAGGCCTTTGTACTACATAGTTGAAGGTAAATTTTAAGAAAATTGTACAGAAAATTGTATCATGTATGGGCAGCCTTAGTCTTAAGATGCATTTTGTTTGAAATTGGGAAAAGAGCGACAATTTAAAAGCCGACGGAAACCAGGTAAGTGAGTGCTGAGCATCTCTGATGTCTCTTATCTCTTATTTATATATATTTATCTCTGTGTCTCTTATCTTCCTATTTATTATATATATATATATATATATATATATATATATATATATATATATATATATATATATATATATATATATATATATATATATATATAATATCTCTCTTGGAAAGTGAAACTTGGTCTAAAAAAGGTGAACTTCTCCTTTTAAGGTAAACATTGATTGGGAGAAGTATCCTTTTTGATCAGTGTTTCTCAACTCCAGTCCTCAGGGCACACTTTTAACAGGCCAGGTTTGCAAGAAAACTGAAATCGATCCTTTGCTGCTCAGTGACTGCAGTTTTTCAGTCTGCAGCAACCCAAGGGAAATCTGGCCTGTTAGTGTGCCCTGAGGACCGGAGTTACACAAACGCTGCTTTTGACTATTGTGCAAGCAAATCCACAGCTGATGCAATTTTTCTATTGCTTTGCATGCTGCTTTGACACATTTCAGGAATGGAAACGCATACAGATATATATTAGAATGCTATTTATTGATAAAGTTCTGGTGCAATGCGAGAAGCCATGCGATTCAGTGCTGGTTCCCACATCGCACCAGAATGGCACAGCAGTTCACACTGAGATTTGCGAATCGCTGGGGGTGTTAATGTAAGGTTAATGACTTCCACCAGATTGATTTTGCAGTGAGAACTGTGAAATGGTGCAGCAATCAGATCGCATAGGTGTGAACACCTATGCAATCAGATTCTAGTGTGAACCAAAAAATAAGGGTCTTGCGCCTTTTTTTTTTTTTTTTTTTTTTTTTTTTTTTTCTTTTTTTGGGGGGGAGAGTGGCAGTTTGGCATTTTATCATGGGGCTGCAGCCGCAAGCTACGCCGTGGGTTTACGCTTGTGGCGCGGCCCCATTGACCTAAATGTCCAACTTTCTCATGGGCGTGACACACCCTCACTCCTCACCTCACCCCATGTTTTTTTTTTTTTTTCAGTTTTTGGGCAGAGTGGAAGTTTATTATGGGGCTGTGACCGCAAGCTACGCTTGTGCGGCGGCCCCATTCACCATATATACTTACCTCAGCCGTGTTAACCCCCCCCCCCCCCCCATATCAAAATTTTTGAACAAAACGTATGCAGTTTGTTAGATAGATCAATTGTTGTTTGCATTCGATCTCACACATGGGAAGAGATATTATTTGCAGGGGGAGGGTCAAACCCGTCATCAGCCCCCCCCCCCCCCTTATCAAAAAATTGACCAAACAATTAGCTATTATGGAAGATATTTGTTCGATCCGGTAAGATCAACTAGTCTTTGTTAGATCTCACATAATTACATACTTATAAAGTGATTTCGGGGGGGGCTAGCCTCCCCCCCCCCCCCCCCCCCCGCCCATGCAATTTTCAGGTAAAATTTGATTCAGGCTAACAGGCCTCCGTTAGATCCGGTAAGATCAAGTGGTTTCAAAGTTAAATCTCATATAACTACAGAGATTTCACATGAAAACACAGATATTTGGTAGTATTAAATAGGGGGGCTAGCCCCCCCCCACATGCAATTTTTCTGGTAAAATTCAGGCTAATATGCCTTTGTTAGATCCATTAAAATTATGAGATCTAACATTGAAACCACTTAATTTTACCGGATCTAACAAAGGCAAAAATTGCATGGGGGGGGGGGGGGCCCTCCCCTATTTAATACTACCCACTATCTGTGTTTTCATGTGAAATATCTCTGTAATTATGAGATCTAACTTTGAAACCACTTGATCTTACTGGATCTAATGAGGATCTATTAGCCTGAATGACATTTTACCAGAAGATTGCATGTGGGGGGGGCTAGCCCCCCTTATAATTACAGAGATATTATGAATATTTGGTATTGCATAAGGGGGGCTAGCACCCCAACATGCAATTTTCTGGTAAATATTATGGCTAATGGATCTTAACTAGGTCCGGTAAGATCATCAAGTGGTTTCAACATTAGATCTCATATAATTGCAGAGATATTTCACATTAAAACATAGATATTAGGTAGTATTACATAAGGGGGCTAGACCCCCCCCCCCCTTCCAATTTTCTGGCAAAAAGACATGATGTCCCGGTTCACATTTCTGCGATGCGGGAATGCTGCGAATATGCAGTGTGTTCCCGCATTGCATCCGCACCCGTGGCAGGTCA
>NC_138777.1:211688573-211706073 GCF_965119305.1 Pelophylax lessonae | reverse complement strand
TGCTGGTAGTGGACCGTTTTCAATTTGTGGCATTACCCTTTTGTAAGCTTCGGCTCGCAGGGTATTCACCAAGGTTTTGTGGCCCCGGTGCTGGATTTTTTAATGCGCAAAGGGGGATTGTGGTCCTTGGTTATCTGCATGACCCCCCCTGATGAGGGTGAGCTTGTGTGCCACTCTGTCAAGCGATCTGTCACAGTTAATATGCTCCAGGAGTTCGGGTGGACCATCAATTCCACTGCCCCCCTCGGTCTGCCTGAGTTACCTGGGCATGGTCTTGGACTCCGCTGAGACAAAGTTTCTCTCGGAGGAAAAACTTCAGACTTTACAGGATGAGATCAGGTCCCTTGGGGACAATGATCTCTCCTCCCTACGGACGTTCATGAGGTCCCTGGGGCTGATGTTTTTTTCAGCTTTCCAGGCGGTCCCGTTTGCAGTTTCACACAAGGACTCTGCAAGCAGAGATTCTTGCCAGATGGCACAAGGATCCACAGTCCTTGGACAGGATGATATGTTTGAGCTGTCTCATGAGGTTGGAGCTTTTGTGGTGGCTTCTGTCACCTGCTCTGAGACAGGGTGAGCCTATTTCTGCCCCTGTTGTGGATGGTGGTCATCACGGATGCCAGCCTGATGGGCTGGGGTGGTGTACTGGACACCCTGTGTGCCAAGGGGACTTGGTTAATGGAGGAATCCTCCTTGCGATACATATTCTGGAGCTCGGGGTGATCAAACTCTGCCTGCTCCATTGGGTGACTTGGTTGCACGGTCGCCTGGATCAGGTTCAAACCGACAATGCCACAGTTGTGGCTTACATCAATCACCAAGGGGGGAAACCAAGAGTGGCTGGGCAGCCAAGGAAGTGGCTGTGATTCTGACTTGGGCCCGAGGCACATGTTCCAGCTATCTCCGCTGTTCACATTTCAGGAGTGGAGCACTGGCGTCAGGAGAGGAGCACTGGCAGGTGGAATCTCAGTCATTAGTCCTTGGATCAGGGGTAATGGTCTCTGCATCCGTTCCCTGTGTGCCTGGTGGGTGCTCTGGACGTTGATCTGTTAGCATCTCATCTCCACAAAAAGGTGGGAAGGTTTGTGGCCAGGGCCCGAGATCCTCTGATGTCATGGACGTGTTGGTGCCCTGGCACCGGTATCGGCTGCTTTATGCCTTCCCTCTGATTCAAACTTGTCCAGGTTCCTCCGCAGGTTGGCGTTGGAACAGGCGCAGGTACTTCTGGCAGCTCCAGATTGGCCTCATTGGTTTTGGTACGTGGATCTTGTGCAAATGGTTGTAGAGCCTCCCTGGCTGTCTCGAGGGCCGATCTTCCATCCTGCCTTACAGTCTCTGGCTTTAATGGCATGGCTGTTGAAAGCCAGGGGTTAGACAGTGGTCTCTCGGATGCTGTCATTTATATATATATATATATATATATAGAAATTTTTTTTTTTTTTTTTTTTTTTTTAATATTGAAGATTTACCATTGTACCTGGAAGGTGTATATTGCCTGGTGTGAGTTGCATGGGTTTCCTCCTTGCTCTTTTCGGTGGTGAGGGTTTTGGCCTTCCTGCAGGAAGATGTGGATCAGCGTTTGTGCTGGGCATGATTCAAAGGTCAGTTATCCGCATTGGCTTTTTTTTTTCCCCCTTAAGTGTCCCTTGGTGACTACTTCCCTGATTCGCACCTTTATGCAAGGGGTGTGTCATCTGGCTCCACTGCGGAGGGCTCCTTTGCCTCTGTGGGACCTGAATTTGGTCTTGTCCGTTTTGCAACGGCCTCCTTTTTGAGAACATCAGAGAAATCTCTCTGCCTGTGTTGTCCCAGAAAGTGGCCTTTCTGGTGGCTATCACCTCTGCTCCTGGTGGCTCTGTCATTCATGTATAGGCTTGAAGTGATTCCTTTGGCTGCAAGTTTTGAGGTGGTGTTGTGTTTTTTTTTTTTTTCTCATCGTGGGGTGATTTTTGTTCTGGGGTTAGCTCCTATTGCCCTGTTGGCTCAGTTTTCTCTGCCCTTGTTGACACTTTGCTGTTTTGGTTGCATCTTTTCACACACTTGCACTGCTTTGGGACATCCCAATAGTGAAGATCTGAATGGACTGCGACTAAGAGGATGTAAGAGAAAATAGAATTTTTGTAAGCGTGTACTGTAAAATTCTTTTCTCTGAGTCCTCTGACAGTTGCAGGACCTGCCCCTCAATTTTTGAGGTTTGTTGTCCTCCTATACGGCTTGTTATGAAACTGAAGAGCAGCACTGAATAGCTGAGTGTAATGTGGAGAGGAGCTGTTCAACCAGAGGTGTGACTTTGTTATTTGTTACCATTTTTGTCAAGTTTTTCACTACCTAGCCTGCTCCTGCAGAGAGTGCGCAGTACCCTATAGTGACGAATATCTGAACGGGCTGCGACTGTCGGACTCATGTGAAAAACTCTTGTCTTGTGTTTTTTCTTTTTGGCAGAGTGGAGTTTTTATTATGGGGTTGTGAAGGTAATCATCTCATCTCATCTCATCTCATCTCATCTCATCTCATCTCATCTCATCTCATCTCATCTCATCTCATCTCATCTCATCTCATCTCATCTCATCTCATCTCATCTCATCTCATCTCATCTCATCTCATCTCATCTCATCTCATCTCATCTCATCTCATCTCATCTCATCTCATCTCATCTCATCTCATCTCATCTCATCTCATCTCATCTCATCTCATCTCATCTCATCTCATCTCATCTCATCTCATCTCATCTCATCTCATCTCATCTCATCTCATCTCATCTCATCTCATCTCATCTCATCTCATCTCATCTCATCTCATCTCATCTCATCTCATCTCATCTCATCTCATCTCATCTCATCTCATCTCATCTCATCTCATCTCATCTCATCTCATCTCATCTCATCTCATCTCATCTCATCTCATCTCATCTCATCTCATCTCATCTCATCTCATCTCATCTCATCTCATCTCATCTCATCTCATCTCATCTCATCTCATCTCATCTCATCTCATCTCATCTCATCTCATCTCATCTCATCTCATCTCATCTCATCTCATCTCATCTCATCTCATCTCATCTCATCTCATCTCATCTCATCTCATCTCATCTCATCTCATCTCATCTCATCTCATCTCATCTCATCTCATCTCATCTCATCTCATCTCATCTCATCTCATCTCATCTCATCTCATCTCATCTCATCTCATCTCATCTCATCTCATCTCATCTCATCTCATCTCATCTCATCTCATCTCATCTCATCTCATCTCATCTCATCTCATCTCATCTCATCTCATCTCATCTCATCTCATCTCATCTCATCTCATCTCATCTCATCTCATCTCATCTCATCTCATCTCATCTCATCTCATCTCATCTCATCTCATCTCATCTCATCTCATCTCATCTCATCTCATCTCATCTCATCTCATCTCATCTCATCTCATCTCATCTCATCTCATCTCATCTCATCTCATCTCATCTCATCTCATCTCATCTCATCTCATCTCATCTCATCTCATCTCATCTCATCTCATCTCATCTCATCTCATCTCATCTCATCTCATCTCATCTCATCTCATCTCATCTCATCTCATCTCATCTCATCTCATCTCATCTCATCTCATCTCATCTCATCTCATCTCATCTCATCTCATCTCATCTCATCTCATCTCATCTCATCTCATCTCATCTCATCTCATCTCATCTCATCTCATCTCATCTCATCTCATCTCATCTCATCTCATCTCATCTCATCTCATCTCATCTCATCTCATCTCATCTCATCTCATCTCATCTCATCTCATCTCATCTCATCTCATCTCATCTCATCTCATCTCATCTCATCTCATCTCATCTCATCTCATCTCATCTCATCTCATCTCATCTCATCTCATCTCATCTCATCTCATCTCATCTCATCTCATCTCATCTCATCTCATCTCATCTCATCTCATCTCATCTCATCTCATCTCATCTCATCTCATCTCATCTCATCTCATCTCATCTCATCTCATCTCATCTCATCTCATCTCATCTCATCTCATCTCATCTCATCTCATCTCATCTCATCTCATCTCATCTCATCTCATCTCATCTCATCTCATCTCATCTCATCTCATCTCATCTCATCTCATCTCATCTCATCTCATCTCATCTCATCTCATCTCATCTCATCTCATCTCATCTCATCTCATCTCATCTCATCTCATCTCATCTCATCTCATCTCATCTCATCTCATCTCATCTCATCTCATCTCATCTCATCTCATCTCATCTCATCTCATCTCATCTCATCTCATCTCATCTCATCTCATCTCATCTCATCTCATCTCATCTCATCTCATCTCATCTCATCTCATCTCATCTCATCTCATCTCATCTCATCTCATCTCATCTCATCTCATCTCATCTCATCTCATCTCATCTCATCTCATCTCATCTCATCTCATCTCATCTCATCTCATCTCATCTCATCTCATCTCATCTCATCTCATCTCATCTCATCTCATCTCATCTCATCTCATCTCATCTCATCTCATCTCATCTCATCTCATCTCATCTCATCTCATCTCATCTCATCTCATCTCATCTCATCTCATCTCATCTCATCTCATCTCATCTCATCTCATCTCATCTCATCTCATCTCATCTCATCTCATCTCATCTCATCTCATCTCATCTCATCTCATCTCATCTCATCTCATCTCATCTCATCTCATCTCATCTCATCTCATCTCATCTCATCTCATCTCATCTCATCTCATCTCATCTCATCTCATCTCATCTCATCTCATCTCATCTCATCTCATCTCATCTCATCTCATCTCATCTCATCTCATCTCATCTCATCTCATCTCATCTCATCTCATCTCATCTCATCTCATCTCATCTCATCTCATCTCATCTCATCTCATCTCATCTCATCTCATCTCATCTCATCTCATCTCATCTCATCTCATCTCATCTCATCTCATCTCATCTCATCTCATCTCATCTCATCTCATCTCATCTCATCTCATCTCATCTCATCTCATCTCATCTCATCTCATCTCATCTCATCTCATCTCATCTCATCTCATCTCATCTCATCTCATCTCATCTCATCTCATCTCATCTCATCTCATCTCATCTCATCTCATCTCATCTCATCTCATCTCATCTCATCTCATCTCATCTCATCTCATCTCATCTCATCTCATCTCATCTCATCTCATCTCATCTCATCTCATCTCATCTCATCTCATCTCATCTCATCTCATCTCATCTCATCTCATCTCATCTCATCTCATCTCATCTCATCTCATCTCATCTCATCTCATCTCATCTCATCTCATCTCATCTCATCTCATCTCATCTCATCTCATCTCATCTCATCTCATCTCATCTCATCTCATCTCATCTCATCTCATCTCATCTCATCTCATCTCATCTCATCTCATCTCATCTCATCTCATCTCATCTCATCTCATCTCATCTCATCTCATCTCATCTCATCTCATCTCATCTCATCTCATCTCATCTCATCTCATCTCATCTCATCTCATCTCATCTCATCTCATCTCATCTCATCTCATCTCATCTCATCTCATCTCATCTCATCTCATCTCATCTCATCTCATCTCATCTCATCTCATCTCATCTCATCTCATCTCATCTCATCTCATCTCATCTCATCTCATCTCATCTCATCTCATCTCATCTCATCTCATCTCATCTCATCTCATCTCATCTCATCTCATCTCATCTCATCTCATCTCATCTCATCTCATCTCATCTCATCTCATCTCATCTCATCTCATCTCATCTCATCTCATCTCATCTCATCTCATCTCATCTCATCTCATCTCATCTCATCTCATCTCATCTCATCTCATCTCATCTCATCTCATCTCATCTCATCTCATCTCATCTCATCTCATCTCATCTCATCTCATCTCATCTCATCTCATCTCATCTCATCTCATCTCATCTCATCTCATCTCATCTCATCTCATCTCATCTCATCTCATCTCATCTCATCTCATCTCATCTCATCTCATCTCATCTCATCTCATCTCATCTCATCTCATCTCATCTCATCTCATCTCATCTCATCTCATCTCATCTCATCTCATCTCATCTCATCTCATCTCATCTCATCTCATCTCATCTCATCTCATCTCATCTCATCTCATCTCATCTCATCTCATCTCATCTCATCTCATCTCATCTCATCTCATCTCATCTCATCTCATCTCATCTCATCTCATCTCATCTCATCTCATCTCATCTCATCTCATCTCATCTCATCTCATCTCATCTCATCTCATCTCATCTCATCTCATCTCATCTCATCTCATCTCATCTCATCTCATCTCATCTCATCTCATCTCATCTCATCTCATCTCATCTCATCTCATCTCATCTCATCTCATCTCATCTCATCTCATCTCATCTCATCTCATCTCATCTCATCTCATCTCATCTCATCTCATCTCATCTCATCTCATCTCATCTCATCTCATCTCATCTCATCTCATCTCATCTCATCTCATCTCATCTCATCTCATCTCATCTCATCTCATCTCATCTCATCTCATCTCATCTCATCTCATCTCATCTCATCTCATCTCATCTCATCTCATCTCATCTCATCTCATCTCATCTCATCTCATCTCATCTCATCTCATCTCATCTCATCTCATCTCATCTCATCTCATCTCATCTCATCTCATCTCATCTCATCTCATCTCATCTCATCTCATCTCATCTCATCTCATCTCATCTCATCTCATCTCATCTCATCTCATCTCATCTCATCTCATCTCATCTCATCTCATCTCATCTCATCTCATCTCATCTCATCTCATCTCATCTCATCTCATCTCATCTCATCTCATCTCATCTCATCTCATCTCATCTCATCTCATCTCATCTCATCTCATCTCATCTCATCTCATCTCATCTCATCTCATCTCATCTCATCTCATCTCATCTCATCTCATCTCATCTCATCTCATCTCATCTCATCTCATCTCATCTCATCTCATCTCATCTCATCTCATCTCATCTCATCTCATCTCATCTCATCTCATCTCATCTCATCTCATCTCATCTCATCTCATCTCATCTCATCTCATCTCATCTCATCTCATCTCATCTCATCTCATCTCATCTCATCTCATCTCATCTCATCTCATCTCATCTCATCTCATCTCATCTCATCTCATCTCATCTCATCTCATCTCATCTCATCTCATCTCATCTCATCTCATCTCATCTCATCTCATCTCATCTCATCTCATCTCATCTCATCTCATCTCATCTCATCTCATCTCATCTCATCTCATCTCATCTCATCTCATCTCATCTCATCTCATCTCATCTCATCTCATCTCATCTCATCTCATCTCATCTCATCTCATCTCATCTCATCTCATCTCATCTCATCTCATCTCATCTCATCTCATCTCATCTCATCTCATCTCATCTCATCTCATCTCATCTCATCTCATCTCATCTCATCTCATCTCATCTCATCTCATCTCATCTCATCTCATCTCATCTCATCTCATCTCATCTCATCTCATCTCATCTCATCTCATCTCATCTCATCTCATCTCATCTCATCTCATCTCATCTCATCTCATCTCATCTCATCTCATCTCATCTCATCTCATCTCATCTCATCTCATCTCATCTCATCTCATCTCATCTCATCTCATCTCATCTCATCTCATCTCATCTCATCTCATCTCATCTCATCTCATCTCATCTCATCTCATCTCATCTCATCTCATCTCATCTCATCTCATCTCATCTCATCTCATCTCATCTCATCTCATCTCATCTCATCTCATCTCATCTCATCTCATCTCATCTCATCTCATCTCATCTCATCTCATCTCATCTCATCTCATCTCATCTCATCTCATCTCATCTCATCTCATCTCATCTCATCTCATCTCATCTCATCTCATCTCATCTCATCTCATCTCATCTCATCTCATCTCATCTCATCTCATCTCATCTCATCTCATCTCATCTCATCTCATCTCATCTCATCTCATCTCATCTCATCTCATCTCATCTCATCTCATCTCATCTCATCTCATCTCATCTCATCTCATCTCATCTCATCTCATCTCATCTCATCTCATCTCATCTCATCTCATCTCATCTCATCTCATCTCATCTCATCTCATCTCATCTCATCTCATCTCATCTCATCTCATCTCATCTCATCTCATCTCATCTCATCTCATCTCATCTCATCTCATCTCATCTCATCTCATCTCATCTCATCTCATCTCATCTCATCTCATCTCATCTCATCTCATCTCATCTCATCTCATCTCATCTCATCTCATCTCATCTCATCTCATCTCATCTCATCTCATCTCATCTCATCTCATCTCATCTCATCTCATCTCATCTCATCTCATCTCATCTCATCTCATCTCATCTCATCTCATCTCATCTCATCTCATCTCATCTCATCTCATCTCATCTCATCTCATCTCATCTCATCTCATCTCATCTCATCTCATCTCATCTCATCTCATCTCATCTCATCTCATCTCATCTCATCTCATCTCATCTCATCTCATCTCATCTCATCTCATCTCATCTCATCTCATCTCATCTCATCTCATCTCATCTCATCTCATCTCATCTCATCTCATCTCATCTCATCTCATCTCATCTCATCTCATCTCATCTCATCTCATCTCATCTCATCTCATCTCATCTCATCTCATCTCATCTCATCTCATCTCATCTCATCTCATCTCATCTCATCTCATCTCATCTCATCTCATCTCATCTCATCTCATCTCATCTCATCTCATCTCATCTCATCTCATCTCATCTCATCTCATCTCATCTCATCTCATCTCATCTCATCTCATCTCATCTCATCTCATCTCATCTCATCTCATCTCATCTCATCTCATCTCATCTCATCTCATCTCATCTCATCTCATCTCATCTCATCTCATCTCATCTCATCTCATCTCATCTCATCTCATCTCATCTCATCTCATCTCATCTCATCTCATCTCATCTCATCTCATCTCATCTCATCTCATCTCATCTCATCTCATCTCATCTCATCTCATCTCATCTCATCTCATCTCATCTCATCTCATCTCATCTCATCTCATCTCATCTCATCTCATCTCATCTCATCTCATCTCATCTCATCTCATCTCATCTCATCTCATCTCATCTCATCTCATCTCATCTCATCTCATCTCATCTCATCTCATCTCATCTCATCTCATCTCATCTCATCTCATCTCATCTCATCTCATCTCATCTCATCTCATCTCATCTCATCTCATCTCATCTCATCTCATCTCATCTCATCTCATCTCATCTCATCTCATCTCATCTCATCTCATCTCATCTCATCTCATCTCATCTCATCTCATCTCATCTCATCTCATCTCATCTCATCTCATCTCATCTCATCTCATCTCATCTCATCTCATCTCATCTCATCTCATCTCATCTCATCTCATCTCATCTCATCTCATCTCATCTCATCTCATCTCATCTCATCTCATCTCATCTCATCTCATCTCATCTCATCTCATCTCATCTCATCTCATCTCATCTCATCTCATCTCATCTCATCTCATCTCATCTCATCTCATCTCATCTCATCTCATCTCATCTCATCTCATCTCATCTCATCTCATCTCATCTCATCTCATCTCATCTCATCTCATCTCATCTCATCTCATCTCATCTCATCTCATCTCATCTCATCTCATCTCATCTCATCTCATCTCATCTCATCTCATCTCATCTCATCTCATCTCATCTCATCTCATCTCATCTCATCTCATCTCATCTCATCTCATCTCATCTCATCTCATCTCATCTCATCTCATCTCATCTCATCTCATCTCATCTCATCTCATCTCATCTCATCTCATCTCATCTCATCTCATCTCATCTCATCTCATCTCATCTCATCTCATCTCATCTCATCTCATCTCATCTCATCTCATCTCATCTCATCTCATCTCATCTCATCTCATCTCATCTCATCTCATCTCATCTCATCTCATCTCATCTCATCTCATCTCATCTCATCTCATCTCATCTCATCTCATCTCATCTCATCTCATCTCATCTCATCTCATCTCATCTCATCTCATCTCATCTCATCTCATCTCATCTCATCTCATCTCATCTCATCTCATCTCATCTCATCTCATCTCATCTCATCTCATCTCATCTCATCTCATCTCATCTCATCTCATCTCATCTCATCTCATCTCATCTCATCTCATCTCATCTCATCTCATCTCATCTCATCTCATCTCATCTCATCTCATCTCATCTCATCTCATCTCATCTCATCTCATCTCATCTCATCTCATCTCATCTCATCTCATCTCATCTCATCTCATCTCATCTCATCTCATCTCATCTCATCTCATCTCATCTCATCTCATCTCATCTCATCTCATCTCATCTCATCTCATCTCATCTCATCTCATCTCATCTCATCTCATCTCATCTCATCTCATCTCATCTCATCTCATCTCATCTCATCTCATCTCATCTCATCTCATCTCATCTCATCTCATCTCATCTCATCTCATCTCATCTCATCTCATCTCATCTCATCTCATCTCATCTCATCTCATCTCATCTCATCTCATCTCATCTCATCTCATCTCATCTCATCTCATCTCATCTCATCTCATCTCATCTCATCTCATCTCATCTCATCTCATCTCATCTCATCTCATCTCATCTCATCTCATCTCATCTCATCTCATCTCATCTCATCTCATCTCATCTCATCTCATCTCATCTCATCTCATCTCATCTCATCTCATCTCATCTCATCTCATCTCATCTCATCTCATCTCATCTCATCTCATCTCATCTCATCTCATCTCATCTCATCTCATCTCATCTCATCTCATCTCATCTCATCTCATCTCATCTCATCTCATCTCATCTCATCTCATCTCATCTCATCTCATCTCATCTCATCTCATCTCATCTCATCTCATCTCATCTCATCTCATCTCATCTCATCTCATCTCATCTCATCTCATCTCATCTCATCTCATCTCATCTCATCTCATCTCATCTCATCTCATCTCATCTCATCTCATCTCATCTCATCTCATCTCATCTCATCTCATCTCATCTCATCTCATCTCATCTCATCTCATCTCATCTCATCTCATCTCATCTCATCTCATCTCATCTCATCTCATCTCATCTCATCTCATCTCATCTCATCTCATCTCATCTCATCTCATCTCATCTCATCTCATCTCATCTCATCTCATCTCATCTCATCTCATCTCATCTCATCTCATCTCATCTCATCTCATCTCATCTCATCTCATCTCATCTCATCTCATCTCATCTCATCTCATCTCATCTCATCTCATCTCATCTCATCTCATCTCATCTCATCTCATCTCATCTCATCTCATCTCATCTCATCTCATCTCATCTCATCTCATCTCATCTCATCTCATCTCATCTCATCTCATCTCATCTCATCTCATCTCATCTCATCTCATCTCATCTCATCTCATCTCATCTCATCTCATCTCATCTCATCTCATCTCATCTCATCTCATCTCATCTCATCTCATCTCATCTCATCTCATCTCATCTCATCTCATCTCATCTCATCTCATCTCATCTCATCTCATCTCATCTCATCTCATCTCATCTCATCTCATCTCATCTCATCTCATCTCATCTCATCTCATCTCATCTCATCTCATCTCATCTCATCTCATCTCATCTCATCTCATCTCATCTCATCTCATCTCATCTCATCTCATCTCATCTCATCTCATCTCATCTCATCTCATCTCATCTCATCTCATCTCATCTCATCTCATCTCATCTCATCTCATCTCATCTCATCTCATCTCATCTCATCTCATCTCATCTCATCTCATCTCATCTCATCTCATCTCATCTCATCTCATCTCATCTCATCTCATCTCATCTCATCTCATCTCATCTCATCTCATCTCATCTCATCTCATCTCATCTCATCTCATCTCATCTCATCTCATCTCATCTCATCTCATCTCATCTCATCTCATCTCATCTCATCTCATCTCATCTCATCTCATCTCATCTCATCTCATCTCATCTCATCTCATCTCATCTCATCTCATCTCATCTCATCTCATCTCATCTCATCTCATCTCATCTCATCTCATCTCATCTCATCTCATCTCATCTCATCTCATCTCATCTCATCTCATCTCATCTCATCTCATCTCATCTCATCTCATCTCATCTCATCTCATCTCATCTCATCTCATCTCATCTCATCTCATCTCATCTCATCTCATCTCATCTCATCTCATCTCATCTCATCTCATCTCATCTCATCTCATCTCATCTCATCTCATCTCATCTCATCTCATCTCATCTCATCTCATCTCATCTCATCTCATCTCATCTCATCTCATCTCATCTCATCTCATCTCATCTCATCTCATCTCATCTCATCTCATCTCATCTCATCTCATCTCATCTCATCTCATCTCATCTCATCTCATCTCATCTCATCTCATCTCATCTCATCTCATCTCATCTCATCTCATCTCATCTCATCTCATCTCATCTCATCTCATCTCATCTCATCTCATCTCATCTCATCTCATCTCATCTCATCTCATCTCATCTCATCTCATCTCATCTCATCTCATCTCATCTCATCTCATCTCATCTCATCTCATCTCATCTCATCTCATCTCATCTCATCTCATCTCATCTCATCTCATCTCATCTCATCTCATCTCATCTCATCTCATCTCATCTCATCTCATCTCATCTCATCTCATCTCATCTCATCTCATCTCATCTCATCTCATCTCATCTCATCTCATCTCATCTCATCTCATCTCATCTCATCTCATCTCATCTCATCTCATCTCATCTCATCTCATCTCATCTCATCTCATCTCATCTCATCTCATCTCATCTCATCTCATCTCATCTCATCTCATCTCATCTCATCTCATCTCATCTCATCTCATCTCATCTCATCTCATCTCATCTCATCTCATCTCATCTCATCTCATCTCATCTCATCTCATCTCATCTCATCTCATCTCATCTCATCTCATCTCATCTCATCTCATCTCATCTCATCTCATCTCATCTCATCTCATCTCATCTCATCTCATCTCATCTCATCTCATCTCATCTCATCTCATCTCATCTCATCTCATCTCATCTCATCTCATCTCATCTCATCTCATCTCATCTCATCTCATCTCATCTCATCTCATCTCATCTCATCTCATCTCATCTCATCTCATCTCATCTCATCTCATCTCATCTCATCTCATCTCATCTCATCTCATCTCATCTCATCTCATCTCATCTCATCTCATCTCATCTCATCTCATCTCATCTCATCTCATCTCATCTCATCTCATCTCATCTCATCTCATCTCATCTCATCTCATCTCATCTCATCTCATCTCATCTCATCTCATCTCATCTCATCTCATCTCATCTCATCTCATCTCATCTCATCTCATCTCATCTCATCTCATCTCATCTCATCTCATCTCATCTCATCTCATCTCATCTCATCTCATCTCATCTCATCTCATCTCATCTCATCTCATCTCATCTCATCTCATCTCATCTCATCTCATCTCATCTCATCTCATCTCATCTCATCTCATCTCATCTCATCTCATCTCATCTCATCTCATCTCATCTCATCTCATCTCATCTCATCTCATCTCATCTCATCTCATCTCATCTCATCTCATCTCATCTCATCTCATCTCATCTCATCTCATCTCATCTCATCTCATCTCATCTCATCTCATCTCATCTCATCTCATCTCATCTCATCTCATCTCATCTCATCTCATCTCATCTCATCTCATCTCATCTCATCTCATCTCATCTCATCTCATCTCATCTCATCTCATCTCATCTCATCTCATCTCATCTCATCTCATCTCATCTCATCTCATCTCATCTCATCTCATCTCATCTCATCTCATCTCATCTCATCTCATCTCATCTCATCTCATCTCATCTCATCTCATCTCATCTCATCTCATCTCATCTCATCTCATCTCATCTCATCTCATCTCATCTCATCTCATCTCATCTCATCTCATCTCATCTCATCTCATCTCATCTCATCTCATCTCATCTCATCTCATCTCATCTCATCTCATCTCATCTCATCTCATCTCATCTCATCTCATCTCATCTCATCTCATCTCATCTCATCTCATCTCATCTCATCTCATCTCATCTCATCTCATCTCATCTCATCTCATCTCATCTCATCTCATCTCATCTCATCTCATCTCATCTCATCTCATCTCATCTCATCTCATCTCATCTCATCTCATCTCATCTCATCTCATCTCATCTCATCTCATCTCATCTCATCTCATCTCATCTCATCTCATCTCATCTCATCTCATCTCATCTCATCTCATCTCATCTCATCTCATCTCATCTCATCTCATCTCATCTCATCTCATCTCATCTCATCTCATCTCATCTCATCTCATCTCATCTCATCTCATCTCATCTCATCTCATCTCATCTCATCTCATCTCATCTCATCTCATCTCATCTCATCTCATCTCATCTCATCTCATCTCATCTCATCTCATCTCATCTCATCTCATCTCATCTCATCTCATCTCATCTCATCTCATCTCATCTCATCTCATCTCATCTCATCTCATCTCATCTCATCTCATCTCATCTCATCTCATCTCATCTCATCTCATCTCATCTCATCTCATCTCATCTCATCTCATCTCATCTCATCTCATCTCATCTCATCTCATCTCATCTCATCTCATCTCATCTCATCTCATCTCATCTCATCTCATCTCATCTCATCTCATCTCATCTCATCTCATCTCATCTCATCTCATCTCATCTCATCTCATCTCATCTCATCTCATCTCATCTCATCTCATCTCATCTCATCTCATCTCATCTCATCTCATCTCATCTCATCTCATCTCATCTCATCTCATCTCATCTCATCTCATCTCATCTCATCTCATCTCATCTCATCTCATCTCATCTCATCTCATCTCATCTCATCTCATCTCATCTCATCTCATCTCATCTCATCTCATCTCATCTCATCTCATCTCATCTCATCTCATCTCATCTCATCTCATCTCATCTCATCTCATCTCATCTCATCTCATCTCATCTCATCTCATCTCATCTCATCTCATCTCATCTCATCTCATCTCATCTCATCTCATCTCATCTCATCTCATCTCATCTCATCTCATCTCATCTCATCTCATCTCATCTCATCTCATCTCATCTCATCTCATCTCATCTCATCTCATCTCATCTCATCTCATCTCATCTCATCTCATCTCATCTCATCTCATCTCATCTCATCTCATCTCATCTCATCTCATCTCATCTCATCTCATCTCATCTCATCTCATCTCATCTCATCTCATCTCATCTCATCTCATCTCATCTCATCTCATCTCATCTCATCTCATCTCATCTCATCTCATCTCATCTCATCTCATCTCATCTCATCTCATCTCATCTCATCTCATCTCATCTCATCTCATCTCATCTCATCTCATCTCATCTCATCTCATCTCATCTCATCTCATCTCATCTCATCTCATCTCATCTCATCTCATCTCATCTCATCTCATCTCATCTCATCTCATCTCATCTCATCTCATCTCATCTCATCTCATCTCATCTCATCTCATCTCATCTCATCTCATCTCATCTCATCTCATCTCATCTCATCTCATCTCATCTCATCTCATCTCATCTCATCTCATCTCATCTCATCTCATCTCATCTCATCTCATCTCATCTCATCTCATCTCATCTCATCTCATCTCATCTCATCTCATCTCATCTCATCTCATCTCATCTCATCTCATCTCATCTCATCTCATCTCATCTCATCTCATCTCATCTCATCTCATCTCATCTCATCTCATCTCATCTCATCTCATCTCATCTCATCTCATCTCATCTCATCTCATCTCATCTCATCTCATCTCATCTCATCTCATCTCATCTCATCTCATCTCATCTCATCTCATCTCATCTCATCTCATCTCATCTCATCTCATCTCATCTCATCTCATCTCATCTCATCTCATCTCATCTCATCTCATCTCATCTCATCTCATCTCATCTCATCTCATCTCATCTCATCTCATCTCATCTCATCTCATCTCATCTCATATCATCTCATCTCATCTCATCTCATCTCATCTCATCTCATCTCATCTCATCTCATCTCATCTCATCTCATCTCATCTCATCTCATCTCATCTCATCTCATCTCATCTCATCTCATCTCATCTCATCTCATCTCATCTCATCTCATCTCATCTCATCTCATCTCATCTCATCTCATCTCATCTCATCTCATCTCATCTCATCTCATCTCATCTCATCTCATCTCATCTCATCTCATCTCATCTCATCTCATCTCATCTCATCTCATCTCATCTCATCTCATCTCATCTCATCTCATCTCATCTCATCTCATCTCATCTCATCTCATCTCATCTCATCTCATCTCATCTCATCTCATCTCATCTCATCTCATCTCATCTCATCTCATCTCATCTCATCTCATCTCATCTCATCTCATCTCATCTCATCTCATCTCATCTCATCTCATCTCATCTCATCTCATCTCATCTCATCTCATCTCATCTCATCTCATCTCATCTCATCTCATCTCATCTCATCTCATCTCATCTCATCTCATCTCATCTCATCTCATCTCATCTCATCTCATCTCATCTCATCTCATCTCATCTCATCTCATCTCATCTCATCTCATCTCATCTCATCTCATCTCATCTCATCTCATCTCATCTCATCTCATCTCATCTCATCTCATCTCATCTCATCTCATCTCATCTCATCTCATCTCATCTCATCTCATCTCATCTCATCTCATCTCATCTCATCTCATCTCATCTCATCTCATCTCATCTCATCTCATCTCATCTCATCTCATCTCATCTCATCTCATCTCATCTCATCTCATCTCATCTCATCTCATCTCATCTCATCTCATCTCATCTCATCTCATCTCATCTCATCTCATCTCATCTCATCTCATCTCATCTCATCTCATCTCATCTCATCTCATCTCATCTCATCTCATCTCATCTCATCTCATCTCATCTCATCTCATCTCATCTCATCTCATCTCATCTCATCTCATCTCATCTCATCTCATCTCATCTCATCTCATCTCATCTCATCTCATCTCATCTCATCTCATCTCATCTCATCTCATCTCATCTCATCTCATCTCATCTCATCTCATCTCATCTCATCTCATCTCATCTCATCTCATCTCATCTCATCTCATCTCATCTCATCTCATCTCATCTCATCTCATCTCATCTCATCTCATCTCATCTCATCTCATCTCATCTCATCTCATCTCATCTCATCTCATCTCATCTCATCTCATCTCATCTCATCTCATCTCATCTCATC